>NC_051280.1:21239807-21472307 GCF_015220745.1 Sebastes umbrosus | reverse complement strand
GCGTATTGATGCACTTGAACTCCTTGGGGCTACTTTTGTGGACAAGAAGCGGGATCTCTTGGGGGCGATGAGGTACTGGAGAAGGGCAATGGAGCTGAGGCAACCAGGGGATAAAGCTGGATCCCTGGCAAAGCCTCCACCTGGTCCTCCTATACCTGCTTACGGCTGTGCGAAGGAGGTGAGCACTGCAGAGGAACTGGAAGCTCTCATCACAGACCCAGATGAAATGAGGATGCAGGCCTTGTTGGTACGAGAGCGCATCCTGGGGCCATCCCACCCAGACACCTCTTATTACATCCGCTACAGGGGAGCTGTGTATGCTGACTCGGGCAACTTTGAACGCTGCATCAGCCTGTGGAAATATGCTTTAGACATGCAGCAGAGCAACCTGGACCCTCTGAGTCCAATGACAGCCTCCAGCTTCCTGTCCTTCGCCGAGCTTTTCTCTTTTGTTCTCCAGGACCGAGCCAAAGGCACCCTGTCGACACGCGTGACCTTTCACGACCTCATGACTGTGCTGGGGAAAAGTGTGAGGGAGGTGGAGAGAGCTGTGGCGCAGAGAGACAACCCACCAGAGGCTCCTCAGTTCACCAAAGCGCTCTCCATCATCCTGCACCTCATCTTTCTACTGGAGAAGCTGGAGTGCAGCCCGGAGCAGGAGCACCAGAAGAAGCACACAGTGTACCGCCTGCTGAAGCTGAACCCTCGAGGCCGCAGCGGCTTCTCGCCTCTCCACATGTCCGTGGACAAGGAGACCACGTCTGTTGGTCGCTACCCCCGTCGGCCGCTTCCCCTCCCAGGCGGTGGCGGCGCTGCTCCTAGAGTGTGGCGCAGACGTGGATTCACGGGACAGTGAAAACAACACGCCTCTGCACGTCGCTGCTAACAACGGTTGTCCGGAGATTATGGCACTACTCATGAAGGCCGGGGCTCACTTTGACGCTACGAATGCACAGAGGAAGACAGCCTATGAGCTGCTGGATGAGCAGAGCAGCGGGCACCCGGCCCTCTACCCACTGAACTACGTCACCCTTCAGTGCCTGGCGGCGCGTGCAATTGAAAAGCACAGACTGCCCTACAGGGGACTCATCTCTGAGGAGATGGAGGCTTTCATTGAACTGCACTGACTTCCACTACTCTCCCCCTGATGAGGCCCCCCACTGCACTACTCTTCCTGTGGTCTCCCACGCCACAAACTTCCTTCTCCACACTACTCATCTTTGTCTCCTTTTGGCCTCTTCTTCTCTCCTGGCCCTACCAACCTTGTGTCAGACCCAACCATAGCAATAAACATCCAGCCTCTGGGCTTAAATCTCTGGCTGTTCTCTGGTCAGTTGCTTGATTCTAACATTATAAATCACTTTCAAAGTGATGGTTGGTTTCTAATGCTATTTAAAGTTGGGTGAAACTTCAACTTGATATAGGCTTAATGCATTTTCCCTCTTTTTGTAGAAAGGAGACTTACAGTATGATGGTGCTTGTGTGTGTGTTTGGTGGTGGCTTGTACTGTATGAAAGACGGGTTTCAGTATTACTGATGGGAAGCGTCTGATCAAAGTAGCCAGTGCATGAAAATCAAGAGTGAATATGGTAGCTCACTTTTGCAAATTCATTCATAAAGGAAGTGTTTTGAACAACCACCCAAACTTGCTCGCTGGTAATGTTTAGCATATTCCACTTCACATACTGTATACCATCTGCTGTGTTTCTTTGATATGGGAAGGTGTTTGAATTTACTGTGCCAAATGTCAGCCATGGAGCCGTGTTCTGTTACAGACTGTAAACTGGTGACAAAAAACGACAAGCAACTAACTTAATATCTTCCTAATTATAAGCAAAAGTAATAGCCTCAAGTGGAGACGTACATGAAGAAGATCAGGAACGTTGAGGAGAAAGAGCTGGTGCTATTGTTTTGGCTAACACTCCCCTGTCTCCACACAGACGTGTATTACCTATGCAGTTTGGGATATTCCAATCAGAGGCAATGTTTTTCGAGCAAAAATTCACTACACAAACAGATTTTACACAGGATCATTCTTCAGTTTTACATGCTTATCTTACGGCTCAAACCTGGGGCTGCTTCGTTTGACAATGAATTGGTATCTGAATTTTATGAACTACGAATGTTTTCTTAAAACGTCTGCCTAATGTCCGAATGAACAATTTCAAACCAGAGCCTAAAGTGTGCCTCTACTTCAATGTCAACATCAACAAAGATACTCAATTCACTCAGGCAAAGAAGCAGCGTCAGGACATTTTGTGAAGATAACAACAGAGCTTTAAGCCCTCTTGTTTGTATCTATGGGGAAGTTTAACTGTCCAAAATCATGTGTCAATTCTGTTCGGAGTGAATTTTCCCTTTAACCTCAGATGCAGTTTGCAGAAATGGAACCCGCCATTCTGTCTGCATCTTAGTCTTACTTTTAATAGTCTCTCTTTTGTTTATCTTGTGTTATCATGAATGTTTTATTTGTCTGTCTGTGCTAAGCACCACCTGAGTTGAATGCACACCGAGAAGCTCTAAATCCTAAATGGACAAACTTACATTCAGACTATCGACTGTCGCTGCCTTTCTCTTTCTCAACTGATTCGTTTAACTGATGATAACTCAAGAACAAAAGTGCGTTGGAGATACTTGAATAAAATTCAGTATCGCAACATAATCTGTGTGTGCCTGCATGTGTGGGTGATCTCAGTTTTGCTGTCTTTTTTTCTACATGTGGGATATCTTACTTGGGATTGTTTTTGATTTGGAAACTATTAGTGTTATCTGAAAATTGAAAATTAATCTCTTTCTGTGCTTGGGTTTGTCGCGAGTTCTTTAGCTTGAGGGCTGTTGCTTACAATGGACGCATTAAGAACATCATTATACACATTTAGATGGATTGAAATGGTTGCAGTAGCAGGACATAAAAGACCCTAGCAGCCAAATTGCCTTACTTAGAAAGACGCATACAAAGTGTTACATTAGCAGGATATTAAAAAATAATCAGCGGCTACTTAATACAGCTCTTTACACCAAATATGGGCTCTCCACTGCTCTGCTCACATAAACTAGAGGGCACTGAAATAAAGCATAACAGAAACTTGATCTTTCTGAGTCCTGCACTCTTAAAGTATAAATAGAGCGCAATTAACGTCACTGCTGCGGGGCAGATGTAGAGACAGGGCACTTACCCTGCTAATTTTAGGGATCTTTTGCCCTAGCTTAAACTCTGGAAATGGGAATACTGTAACGCTATACAGTCAGGCAGGTCACAGGGTGACTGGCAGAGACGGCACGCAGACAACAGAGACAGCATTATTCTGAGAGGAAACAGAAACAGTATGAGCACATTTATTTTAAAGAAGAGGAAGTTGGTTTAACATAAAATATTAATGACGTGCTGTTGCTACTGTACATGTGACAGGTGTCATGTTGGCAGAGTGAGGATAGAAACAGCTGCTGGTTGAGAGGGGTTCAAGTCCCTGTGACAAGATCATACAGCCAAGAGCTCTGTTATAGCTGACCTGACCTCTGACCTTTCTGTAAAAGGTGCCAGGGGATTATGGTAATCATTATGTTTAGACATGAATTCAAATGTTGACAGACATTGGAAGCAGGACCTATGATGTCATGATAGTGCTGCCCCTTCTTAGTCGCTGAGTTGACTAATCGGTCCTTTTGGTCTTAGTCCATTAAGATTTCTTCAGTCGATTAGTTGTTTTTTATGCTTATTCTTGCTGAATGACTTATTTCCAAAACACTTATGAGCACATCTCTGGTAAACGCAAGATTTAAAGTGGTGCGTTTGTGTGATTCTTAGTGTAGAAACTCATTTTTACAGATTAATTCAACTAATCAATAAGTTGACTAAATCGTATAAGTACTAGTCGACTAAGAATATCTTTGGTCGTGGACAGCCATATGTCAAGAGGTCAAAGACAGCTACTGTTGGGATAAACAAAGAGAACGTGTGTCCTATAGTTCTGCATATAGTATATACCGTATAGTGTATATATATATATATATATATATATATATATACTGTGTATATATATATATCTTTGTAGTAATCCATCCATTGAAGCCGATCCCAGCTGACATTAGGCGAAGGCGGGGTACACCCTGGACAGGTCACCAGACTATCACAGGGCTGACACATAGAGACAGACAACCATTCACACTCACATTCACACCTACGGACAATTTAGAGTCAACTATTAATCTGCATGTTTTGGGATTCTGGGAGGAGGCCGGAGAACCCGGAGAAAACCCACGCTAACACAGGGAGAACATGCAAACTCCACACAGTGCTCACCACTGCACCACCGTGCCGCCCCTTTATAGAAATTTCAGTGCTTATTTTTAGTTTCCAAATGTTAAAATCATTTTTTGGGAGCATTTCTTCAGCTAACAAAAGAATCTTGCCAGACAAATACTGTTGCACATGATACTGCATTCATAAACCTTTTCTACAGTAAATGCAACAACACATAATAGTTCCCACTAGATGTCACTAGCAACAAAGAAAATCAATCAGAGGGGCAGCCTTTGTCCCTTAAGGACCATGTGATAGACTCAAAAACTGTAGATTGCAATTACCATCAGAAATGATGGCAGTTGGTTCATTTTCCCGTCTCTTTCTCACACTTTGTCAAACAGTCTTTCTGTCAGAGAGCGAGAAACGGAGAATAAGTTGTTGGGAACGATTTTTACCAGCTTAATAGTCAGGGCTGAATATGCATTTGTAATGTATGTGGATGAACAGAAATCCAGGCGGGCAGAGTTGCTGACTCTGAGCTTGTTTGCAGAGCGCTGCTCAGGGATCAGCAAAGACGTTAGAATAAAGCCTCCTTCTTCACACAGTCCTGAAGTGTCATGCCAACCTCCACCACCACCACACAGCCAACACCTCAGATTTTGGCCTCGTGGCGGTTGTTTCTGTCATGTTGTGTGACCTAAATAAGAGCAAATCTTAAAAAACAATAGCCTGTGTTCATCTGGAGCATCTTCTAGAAGCGAAAACATCGGGCTTTGTTGTCATTTTTACATTTATGGGGTTTCTTTCAGTTTCATTTTTATTGATATTTTCCAAACAAAATGAGGTTTACACAATAATTGTACCAGAACAGGATCTTTCAGTGGCATAGAGTTCAGACAAATATGGTCCATTTCCACAGTATTTCACATGTTTTTTATTTTATTTCTGGGGTTTTTTAGCAGGATATTCCCGTAGAGGTTTAAAATCCCTTTTCCGAGGGAGTCCTGGCCAAGACGGCAGCATAAAAAGTTTCACATAAAAAGCACAAACAACAGAGCAGCAAAAAAGTTAAAAACAATATAAGAAATTCCACATAAAGGAAACAAATAACAGACTTAAAATAATCCGCAAATTGCATCAACCAATGAATTAGCAGTGTTGTTCAGTAATGGGACATGTGCATTCAGTGGTCAAATCTGGCATGTTTATAAAATAATCTAGTTTAAAGTGTCTGTAGCTCACACCAAGATGAGGGTGCAAAAACTTAAAAAGCATTTTTGACCAAAGACAATGCGAGTTCAAGGAATGACGTACATAATTTGTCTGCAGGACTGAAGGTTGCAGCCATTGATATAGTTTTAGTCATCACATATATAAGGAGGCAGTTCATATAATATGGCCTTATGTAAAAATGTAAAAAAACTGCAATGATGTGTGCAGAAACCCGAATCAGATACACATCATAATGCAGCATGGTACACTGAATCTAAATCTAAATATATGATATGTTATCCATATCATAAAGCAAAAGTCAGTCACTCCAAAAATGTGTTTCATTAGCAATACAGTCCAGTCATCCTCCGTTGGAGAGTTTGCCTGCAGCCATTTCCATGTGATGCTTTCTCACTAGCTGCAAAAATGTTTTAGATTATTAGGCATTTTGACATTCTACAATGTGACAAAAGAACAAACATTGTAATTTGATATATAATTAAAAGACAAAACCCAGAAAATATTTTTAAAACAATTTTGTTCCACATTCCTGGAAAAAAAGACACCGCCAAATAAAAAAGTTTATTTGGGGCTTACTTGACCTTATTGATATGAATGAGGAAATGATTCTACCCCTCATTGATATAAATGAGGTACATTAAAATACTATAACACCTCTAAACAGGCTATAATGCAGTACAATTTAACAAAATGACCATAAAGTTGAATCAACTCCAAAACAGTTTCAACAAAAAACTGAATAATATAACCATCATGAAAGTATAAGATGAACTGCAGGGCTCTTGTAGTAGATTAGTTTTAACTAGGTGAACCACAAATACCATTAACTCTTGGCATCTATTGTCCTCAACAATAACTCACCACATCTTATATATATATTCATACCTCCTATGGTGTTATTATTATTAATATATCCCCATAATGTCCCAGCGGTGAGTCGTATAAATTTGAAAGTGTCCAGCTGTAACTTTAGTGAGGCTGTTCTGCTCTGTAGGAGCTGATATGGGGCTCTGACTCTGACTTCCTGCCAACAGCTATAATTAGACACTATATTATGGGAATCTACAGGGTTTCAAGGTGCTTATCTTCATTTTAGCCCCCTGGGGAGCAACAGTGGAAAAAAAAAAATCAGTCACCACCACCAACACACACACAGGAACAACCTGCCTCAGCTTCTTTTGCACCAGTCAGCGATCCAGCCAGAGCTAAGAGGAGGTGGGGTGGAAATGGGGGTAATAGGGGTGATGATGGGGGATACGGTTGCTATTGGAGATGTTGCCTGCATCACGTCATGTGTAGGGGGGAGGAGGAGGGGGAGGTGTGTTTGAGAGAGAGAGAGAGGAGGAGAGAGAGGAGGGGGAGGAGAGGAGGAAAGGAGGAGGGCATTAAGGAAGAAGGCAGGGAGTATCAATGACATCAACCAGCAGTATCTGAGGCCGCTCGACAGGGCAATGCTCTCCCGACAAAAGGGGCTGAGGAGCAGCCGGTGACCCGCTGAGAGCTCGGTCGGTTGGTCGGTTCGACAGCAGCCAGGAACGGACGCACGGTGACGGTGTGTTGGGGGGGGGAAACACCGGTGATGTGTGCATGCATCCCCCCACAAAGGCAGACCTTTCTCTCTAAGCGGAGCTCCGCTGCACACTGGATTACATTTATTTATCCGTGCTGTTTCATGAGGAAGCTTCCAGCTGCACATCCACCCACATGAATCTAGCAGACAGCAAAGAAGACGGAGCACTTCCTACCAAGGTAACCGCTCAGCATCCTTTTATTAGAATGTTTGCATCCTTGCACGGTGCACCCCACCCAGAGACATTCTCACTCTGTCGAATAGCAACTAATAAGTGTATGTGCATGATGCTGGGGGTGATATTGCACCGTTTAGCCTATCTCTTTGGCCGGAAGCGTTTTTTTTTTCTCCTCCTTTTCATCCTCAGTATCACTTGAGACTTTTGGGTGAGAATTAGTCCGCGGGGTTGAGCAGAGAGAGAGCAGGCTGGTTGGCAACAGAGCTCCTCTTCTTCACCCTCCTCCTCCTCCTCCTTATTGTTGGCTGGGCAGCATGAGGCACCAGGGCACACTGGCAGAGCCTTTGTTCCTCATCCACTCTCATTTAAAGTGGCTTTTCTGATGGCCCTTGTAAAGCAGGTGTAATGAGTCTGGTGTGAATTTTTTTTTCTTTTCTTTTTTTATAGTCTCAAAAAAGAAAAGAGATACAAGAACAAAACAAAATAAATAGTGCATCCTATACAAAATAAATAAAGCACCTGCATCCTATACAAAATAAATAGAGCACCTGCATCCTATACAAAATAAATCCTATATATTTGCCATTGGATTTAAAAAAAAAAAAGAGGAAGTTATCATTGTATTTTTCAAAGATGCCACAGCAAAAATCCCATTATAATAATGTCATACTTAACACTCCTTAGGGGGGGCTATCAGAGGCGTATTAATAATCCATATCACTCTAATTTTAGAGTGATTTTCCTGGTATGGAAGGCACCAGGTGGCGAGGCGGATGGACTTATTTAACAAGACTGTTTTCTAGACAATAGAGTGGCTGCTGCTGCATCTGCTGCTCCCAAGCATTACTTAAAACAAGCCCATCTGCACACATATATATAGGCAGTGTTTTGTAGTCCTCTCATATGTCTATAATTATACGCAGCAGTAGGATTTGCAGTTAAAGCAGCCACTCACGCGTACAGGCAGAGAGTGTATAATTTAATGATACATCGATTCATCCTGACATATTTTCCGAGGGCTATTGCTTGTTGGGGATTTAATCATGTATACACTCCAAAATGCCTGTTTAGGTTGTCTGTATTTCCGCTGCGTGGCTTGTGTAAACTGGAAAATCGCGGTGAATCCGAGGGAGGTCTTCCTCCTCGCACACACAGATGGGGTGAATTTTCCCTGGGGCACCGTGCGTTTGCTGGTTATTGTTCCAGACCATTTCCACATCCCTAATTATTTTAATCAGTCATTTATACACATGGATTCCTCTTTTTAGTACTTTCCTAGTCTTTTCCACCTCCCCTCCCTGCCTATTTAAAAGGAGAATACACAAGGCAACCCCACCTTCACGAGAGTATATATTTGCATTATTTTGACAGGGAAAAGTCATTATGTGGAAGCAAAATTATTCAAGTGTCATATTTCCTCTGTCTGTGTCTGGGAGACAGATCAAATACGCTCCTCCACGAGCCAAGAGATGCTCGGGCCCCACAGGTATTCATCTAGGCACTGTTAGGAGCAGTAGCTTATGAAATGAGTGATGGCATGTACTCCATTAAATAGCTTTCCACAGGGTTCATCCATAGGCCTCAATGGTTCCCTGCTCCTTCCAAGCAGATACCACTGTAAGATCCATCCACACTCGGAATATGCCGGATGACGTGCGCTCCCAGCGGAGCAGCTTTGGTTTCACGTCAAAGGCCTCATTGAAGTCTTATTCCCAGATTCTCTCAGCAGCATTACCCTAAACTGCTCCGCTCTCTACTTTTCCTTCCCTTGTGTTAAATGTTATGCACGTCCGTGGGGTTTTCATCAGAGTCGCTCCCATTAGCTTTGTTGCACCAGTCAGCTGGTAGAAAGGAGACTTTGATGCTGGGAGCGTAGCCACCTGTATTACAAGCCGACAGAAACTTGGTTGTTGTTGTCTAGGCATTGATATTAATTGACCTTTTCAAAGCTTTCCAAACAGTGAGCTTTCTGTCTGCTCCGCTTCTCTCTGCTTGTTTATTCAGGGGGCTGATGAGAACAATGCAAACAGCATGCAGAATGAGCCCATTAGGGGCTGGGCAATTGGGCGGAAATCATTTTAACAGTATTAAGAAGAATACTCTAAATGTGTTGTTAACTTTACAGCTTTCATCCAGATCCAGATCAAGTCAATTTTATTCATGTAGTCCCAAATCACAAAGCATATGATACCCTCTATATCCATAGACCCTTGATTTGGATAAGGAACACCCCCATCAAAAAAACAAACAAACAAAAAAACACTTCAATGAGGGGAAAAAAGAAACTTCAGGAAGAGCAACGGAGGATCCAGGATGTGCAATAAAATGATAAATGTTTATTAATTTAACCTTTGTTTTAATCAGGGAGTCTCTTGAGATACATTATCCCTAGTAGAGCAATAAATCTGCATTATTGTTTGTGGACTCTCTGTGGAATCACATTATGTATGATTCTTGTGTTTTATCGTTTTACAGCAGTCTGGCGGCCAAATGAATAATTCTGAGCATATTTTATTTATACATTTATTATGAAGAGTTTTGTCTTTACACTTATAACATCACTCTGATTCATTTATGTGTGAACTTAAATACATTAGCTATATAGTAATGTATGCTGACATTGAAAATATACTCTTATAATATTGATTACAACCATATCGGCCAGCCCTAATATCTATGATTTGTGTGGGAACACACAGTCGATTACCAACAATCACAAATGGCACAATGTTGTGCCACAATTAATGATCACATTTCATAATGAAAACTCATTACTACCCACAACAAATAATGTGTGTATCATCAAATATGCATTAAACATTTGCACATTATTGTGTAAAACAGAAATGTCCATTAACAATTTTCTTACGATTGAATTACAATTTGTTTGACATAAACAAATATAATTTAGTATAAATATAACACTATTAGGGCTGACAAGAATCTGACAATTTGATATGTATCATGATACAGGGGATTCAATATATTGCGATATATTGAGATACTGTAAGCAAGACGATAAATTGCGATTGTTTAAATCGAATTTTAGGAAAACAGTCATAGTGTAAAGAAGACACCACCATATGCATAAAATCAGAGTAAAAAAACTTTTTCATTCAGTCAGAACAGTGGGATCTGCTTTTATCACAGTCCCTATAACATCCAACATCATAACACTACTTCTTGTGCAATCAAAGCCATTGTCTGCCGTGAATTTGACTTTGCATGAATACTATTAATTCAAAATCAATAGTGTTTTTGAGAATCGATACAGTATCACAAAACATAATATCGTAAATCAATATTTTATTACACCCATAAACACTACGATCATATAGTAAATGATCAGTTTTGCTAATAAATGATCATTCAATTCAATTTCATTCCAATAGGGTATAACTAAAAAAAAATAACTGTAAAAGTTATGTGCAAAATGATTTAAGAAATATCATCATCCAGACCTAGCAGCCATGTTCGTTTCGGGGTGTAAGCCTGTCTACCTTTTAGCCTCATTTTGGCTGTCTTTAGCTGTAGGTGAGCTATGTAGACAGGTCATTTATATTTCCATTTAAATATAGTACCAGAACTGATCGAAACTCCGCCATAACCTTGTTGTGCAAAGACCAATCTCAGTCTGTTTTTGTTGACGCTCTGAAAAGCAAGCTAGACCTTAATTATTATGTTTAAACATCATTTGCAATTATGTGTTCATGGTGTGTCCGTGTGTGCATATGAGTGAAGGCGGTGAGATAGGTTGTGACTTGACTGATGCCCTTCTCCAGATGAATCAGAGATTCTGATGTGTCAGCAGGGATGAATAATGCACACACACACACCCCCACTACCTCTCTCCTCTTCCTCTCTTCTCCACCTCTTGTCTTCAGTCGTTCGCCTCTCTTTTCATCACAACTGCCACATCTGAAGACATCTTCACCTTCCTCCTCTCCCCTCCCCCACCCTCCTCTCCTCCCTTATGCAAAAGAGGGCATCGCTTCCCCGTTGCTGCTGCTGCTGCTGCCTCGCTGTCCTCCGGTCAACCCTCCTCTCTCTACTTCAACAGCTAACTCCTTCTCTTCCTGAATGAGAGTTTTCTTTTTCAGCTCAAGTCTCACAGAGTCTCCTTTTGCGGAAAAGGTTTCTGCACCGTTGCGTGACAAGGAACATGTTTTCATTGTGCTGACATTTGCACTGAAAATGGCTAAACGTGTTGATGTACACAGCTCATTATCCAATGGTGACGAGCGGGACGTGCAGCCATTGACTCGGTTTGACAGTTACATCCCTGACTGACAGGAGTCATTAGGAGGGGAGGCCTGACTGACAAGATGGCTGACAAAGCAGAAGACAAAACTGCCTAATCAGAACTCGGAGAAAGAGCGGGCGCCGTCTACTTTTTGAAGTGTACAGTTAGCCGCCAATAAATGTTCAAACAGCAGAATATTCTATGCACCTTGCCTCGAGCGCTTGACGAAGTCCTCAAGAGTATTTTCAACTCTTGGAGTGAAAGACTCCTCCATGCATATAGAAGGCTGGATGGATTCATTTGGGTTGGATGGGTGCCAAAATGTATTTGAGATCTTGCAAAATATGAAATAAAAACTTCATTTGGATTCGCCTTGTTTGGTGGGATGAAGCCATATGAATGATAATGCAGAGCGTAACATTGCATCTCTGTGTTTAGGGCCATTATATCACTGTGATAGATGTTGTGTGGTAAAAGACAGTGGATGATTAGGTTAGCTTAGGGATGGCAATGTTGTTTACTCGGTTGGCCTATTGGATGGATTGCTGTGAAATTTATTTAAAGACATTCACATCCTCCTTTGGATGAATTATAATCACTTTGATGACCCCCTAACTTTTCATCTACAGAGCCATCATTAGCTACGTAGCAACCTTCTAGCATGTTAATGCGCCAAACTAACATTATACGTGCTCAGCATGTTGTCTTTGTGAGTATGCTGATGTACGCGTTTAGCTCAAAGCAATACATGTGCCTAAGTGCAGCCCAGTGGGAAACCTCCAGGTCTGAAAAGTGAAGCCAATGCTGAAGTGCCTTAAACTTGCATTCTTTCTAATAGCCAGCAGGGGGCGACTCCTCTGGTTGCAAAAAGAAGTCTGATTGTATAGAAGTCTATGAGAAAATGAACCTGCTTCTCACTTGATTTATTACCTCAGTAAACATTGTAAACATGAGTTTATGGTCTCAATCACTAGTTTCAAGTCTTCTTCAATACAGCATGATGTTCATTTAGTAAATTATGGTCCCATTTAGAGTCAAACAGACCATAGAGCAGGGTATGCTTTAGGGCGTGGCTGCCTTGTAATTGACAGGTGGCTACCACGGCATCGTCAAGCCTGGGAGTTGTCGTGTTTTCTGGTGCCTTCAAATGGGGTCATGTTCGTAAGTGGAAAGTTTCTGAAGCCTCCGATTTCACGACTTATGACGAGTTTGTTGACGTTGGCCGAGGCCATGACTTTAATTTTTCAGTGCATAATAAGTCAATATATTGTAATTTTAGTCGTATTTTATTTTTCTTCGTAATTTTATATGTCTGAGGAAAATGTTGGTATTCCAAAACGGCCTCATCTTTTCCATTATGTCATTATGCTTTTGCATTTCCTGCATTATGTTACCCGCTTGCTAGCTTGCTAAATTGTCAGCCTCTGTGGCTTCTACACGCCCACAGTAACGTTAATATTGCCGTGGCTTAGAAGCGGTGTTCTCACGACTTTACCACTTGAACGCCAATATTGTGTACACAACTTCATCAGGTCACGAGTTTCATTTGAAGGCACCATTCGTCTTACAACTTTAATACTTTCACAGTGTGTTTTCAGTTCAGGAAAGTTAATTGTACATTTTGGTCGCCTGAAAATGTCTTATTCAGTGTTCGGTTGTACTTAAATCCACCCTCTCGTGTCCCTTCTGGTTGCAAAAAAACAAGATGACGACTGCTAAAACCAACATGGCGACGGCCAAAATGCCGAACTCGAGGCTTCAAAACGTCAGTCCATAAACCAATGGGTGACGTTGTCTATTTCCTATATGCTGTACAGTCTATGGTACATCATCACGGAGCCACTAGCATGGCTGTAAACTCTTAGTCTTGTTTAGAATTGTCTTTATCTGAGTGATTAAAGAGCACGGTCTGGACATGCTCTATAGGAAAAGTGTCATGAGAACTTCTGATTTGGTGCTATATAAATAAAATTGGCTTGACTTAATTCCACATTACAATACAGTTAATATTTTAAAATTCCCTAACAAATAGACCGGCTGCCTGCGCTGCCTATCCAAGCCAAGTCTGTCGTGTTGTCGTCAGCTCTAGATACAAGAAAAGAAAAGGTGTTGGCGTGCCTCCATATGCCAGTTAGTGAAAGAACATCTTTATTGCGTCAGTGAAACAGCTCTGCTCTACTAAAAGACCTTCACCATGCACGGTGGAAAAGGGACAACATCCAGGAAACTTACAGCTTTGTTCCATCACACAGATGGAAAACTTAAAAGCTAGAAGATTAGACTCTTTCATTCTGCAGTCTGTTATGTGTTTGTGTGTGTGCAGGTGGTGGTGGTGGTGGTGGTGGTGGTGGTGGTGGTTGACATGTCTCTTAAATGCAGCCCCACATTTGTTTGTGGCATTTCATGATTACTCTGTCTCTGCAGCGCTGACGGATGCCAGGTTGGCTGAAGTATTTGTTTGACGGAGGTGAGAGTAATGGCTAGTCATTGGTCGGAAAGCATCCGTGCGCAAGTCTGTTACCGTTGACAAGCATTTCATCTCTTCACTTATACCGAGACACACTCTCGCGCATGATTCCAGCAATGAGACGGAGGACAAATGCAGTTTTTCTACCCCATTACTCCGGTTTTCAATTCTATTCACAACTTTATCGCCCCTCAAGGAGAAATTCATTTGGCGTCACAAATCTCATCTCCATCAGGAAACCATGCGATGGCTGGTTAGTGACAGAACTGCTAAGGCTGGTCGCCTGTGTAGCACCTAAATAGGATTTGTTCACCGGCACACTCAAACATCAGCACTACTTCTATCCAGCAGTGAATTCTTTAGATTAATGCTCATGTAAGTTGTCAGTAATCAGCTTTTTTACGCCATGAATGGCTCTTGAATACTAAGCACCATAACAGTAAGAAAATGTATGTTACTGTTCTATAGATGATCTCAGTGTTGTTGCAGAAAAACAGTTGCAGTTGTGAGATAATGAGCTCTCAGCGGACGACGTATCATGTGACCAATTCAGACAGGTGATACCATGGCAGCACAAATACACAGGAGAGAATTGGATCATGGGCAAACACAACAGTGTGTCTCCGGAAAAATTAATAAGCGCCTCCCAAAGGGGCCGGAGATATTTTACATAAAAACACAATGAATAAAAGGGTTGCTTCAAGATTGCAGCATACGAGTGGGTAACGGCGTTGTCGTGCCTGTTGGTATTTCAAATGTCTGTTGAAAAAGGATGCTATTCATTCTATGAATCAATAAAAGGGATGAATCCATTTGAAGTCCATTTACGGAGCTTACATTAATGACATCCCCACTGGATGTGGATTCTATGTGAATGATCAATCAATGGGTGGTTATTAAAACAGAGCACTTTTGTTTCTCAAGGCTGCTGTTATCACTCTCAAAACGAGCTTATCAACAAGCCCCCGAAATCTGCTTGACACCACCCCGATTTTGTCTCCTGACTGATGTGTAGGTTTTTGCTAAACAGCTGAAACAAGGAGTGGGGAAGGGGGGAAAATGGCTGGCATGTCTCATTAACGAAGCGCAATTGAAATATGATGATGGCCCGGGATGATGAAAATGACGTCCACCAGGAAGATGAAGGTGTTTTCTGTTGTCACGGAGCCTTAGTCCTGCTCCAGGAGAAGCTCACTAATTGGCTGCGGTGTGGCTGGCAAGACACACACCACTTTTCCTCTGTGTGTGTGTGTGTGTGTGTCCATGGAATTTTAATCATTCATTTTATTGAGAAATGATGGTGAAGCTTTGGAGGATGAAAGCCACACGTGAATACAGATAGATAGGTGCATAGATAAGATAGACAGACAGTGTTTTGGATGTAAAGAAGCAGTTGAATTGGGGGCCGGCCCTCATTTACACAATGCTTCCTCTCTCATGTGTCAGAGCTGTGTAACAATTAGGGATGTACATGCAAGTGCATAACTATGTGGACATCAGTATGTATATGCAGTTCTCTCTCCCGCTAGGATAAGAGTCTGTGCCAGCCTTAGATATGCTAATTGGACAGTGAGTTGACAAGGACTCAACCATCAGCCTGCGTAATGAGCCGCTGCACAAAAGACCGGCTGCCTCTGAAGAGCGAGCAACAGGGGGAGCGAGGGTTGCCGCGAGAAATTACGGAATATGTTTTGGGTGTTTGTGTCGTGGTTACGGCTGAGTAAACGTTGCTTAGGTGTCTGTGTGTGGACACGCCGCCGTTGTCAGGTGAAAACCTTCATCTGTCAGGTTTAAATATCTGCAAAATGTCAAATTTTTTGCATGAAGAAAAAAAGACCCAGCCATGATTTAGCTGGGTGACATTGCATTTTTGGCTCTGCCCCAAGGGGTTTGAAAGAGGTTTATGAGCCTAAGGGGTTGAAAAATTGACTCAGCTCACGGAGGAGCTAGTAATCCTTCAACTTATTTCAAAGCATGAAAATTGTCGTAATCGAAGCTGTGAGGTTTTCACCCGACACTGTGACGCATAGCTCCCTTTTTAAACCAAATTTGGGACATGTTGAGGCATATAGATTGTGGGCACATTCACAACTGACTTTTACATACCATCACTTTCTGACCTCTGCTAAACAAATACATGAATATTATACACAACAATCAGCTGTTATTGCGATCGAGAATCAGGTTCATTTGTGGCTGTGTTTTCAAAGCAATATCTTGTATTTATAGCTATTGTATAATGTGCTTTTCCTATCCTTTCATCAAATTTTGTTTTTACATTTAGTGTGAATTACTTTGTTTTGTTAAGGTGAGCACAAGCAGGTGGCGGGTGAAAGTAGCACCTCAGAAAACAGGTGGCACTGCATTAGAGATTAATTAAAGGACCATTATATGCTAAGTTAATGGTTAGAGGATAATGTACTGTAAATTCATGTAATTTAACAAAAACTGTATTACATTATATTCTAATAATAATATTTAATTTCATTTAAAGGAAATGTTAAGATTCACTGAAGCCGGCTCTTCGTCCCGACAGCACTAACTGTGACTTTCACTTAGCCTATAAACACTTTTACTGTGTCCCCTCTGTTCTGATCCCCTCCGATAATCTGCCCTATATGTACTTTTATACCATTTTGGTAATACATTTCCTGCTAAGCGGGAGCCAGTCCATCTGTTGCTGGGCTCATCCGAGGCCAGTGCATCCATTACTGGATGCCTCTCTCTCTAGCTGTGTTGGTCTGTTTGACCTTGGAGCCCCTTTAAGATGCGTGGGTGTGCGTTTGCCGCACTATTGTTGGGCTGCGGCAGCTTTTGCAGTGTCCTAGACGTGTGGAGATTGAGGTCAAAGGGAAAGTTAGTTTGGTTATTTTTTGCACATTAGGATTGGGGAGGGAGAAGGTTTCAGTCACGCTTCTCTCTCCGGCCCTCTCTTTGTTCCTCAATCACGAATCCTTGTTTTCTTGGCTATGAAATGGAGTTGTGATGAACAAAAACTGAAGCACATCCAGAAAGTTTTCATGGGGAACAGTGATAAATAATGGTGGTGCTCGTGTGTAATTCTATTGATGCGGTGTTAAAACAAGCTTATAGCTTCGCTTCTTGTTAGGATTAGACAAAAGGGTCAGACTGCGAGGATGTCCCTGTAAATGTGGCCAAATAAACTAAGAAAACCAAAGTTTAGAGTTGAGAGAATTTTGCACTCTTTACATCAGCAGAAGTTTTGTCACTCGAGTGTCTTTAAATGCTTACAGCTGTGCACATGTCCTCTACCCGGTTAGCTGCAGGTGATCAGTTAATTAAATTGTGGCCTCAAGCAAAACTGCTGCTCCCTGCCAGAGGAAGCCAGAGAGAGGACGTGGGTGGGTACAATTTTTCAATTCTGTTTTCTCATGATCCAAGAACGCTATTTTTATCATTTCGGATATCATTATTTCATGATAATAAGAAAATCATGCTGGTTTTCTGAAGATCACATAATAAAGTATGAAAGGAAACCTCCCGCTGGAGACACAGGGGACATATAAGAGAGATTTGAAAGCACTCGTACGGAGAACGCTCACTCCACGATACCTGAATACTTACGTACGCTCTCATGAAAAAGAAGATGGGAAATGTGCAAACATAGATCTTTACAAGAAATTGAAAACCTTCAACTGCAACAAATTATCAACACAGATAGACCTAATGTCTGTGCTAATTTATACTGAACCCTTCAACCCAGAGACGGAAAGAAAGAATAAATAAATGAATATGATGTCACCAAACCAGTATTGTATTCTCCCTCTACTATTTCCAACTTGAAAATTAAAACATATATATATATATATATTTTAAAATAAATAGAAACATTTTTTTTTTGTGAAGTCATAAAAGCAACGATGATTTTATGTATTTATTTATTTATTCAACCTTTTATTTAAACAGGTAAATCTCAATGAGGTCGGCCAAGACGGCAGCATTACTGGTAAAACAGTACGAATGAGGATGAATGATGATGAATGCCTTTATTGTCATTGCAGCTGTACAACAAACTCTAGCGCAACTCTACTCAGTGGTACAAAAAAGAGTAAAAGCAAGATAAAAAAATACAATAGACAGACCCAACAACTCACATATATAATAGATAAATAAACTGGTAGCAGCATAAACAATATTGCACAGTCAGTGTGTTGCACAATTCCAACAGGATATTTTATTGCACTTAGCCGTGATAGTGCATAATTAAAACAATTAACAATACTGACATATGGCTAAGAAAACCAAACATACCTAAGAATGGAGTCATTTATGAGAAAATGACACCTTGTTGTCAACTTCATAATTCATTTTTATTATCAATTAAAGCTATTATTTGGGGGTTAGTTAATGATTTAGTGTGTAATTAGTAATTTCATTCATAATTTAGTTTAGTAATTAATAATTTAATGAGGATAAATGCAAATCTAATTTTACCACAGTTCAGAGTGACCAACAGTCAAACCCCCCAAAATTATTACATTTAAAGTGACAGGAATTGAAAGAATTCAATCAATTAGTCAGATTAAATTATTACTGATAATGAGGATAAATATTTGGATGAATAGCCAGAATAACTGATCAATGTGTTCTTGCTTGATCATGAAACACATGATAAATAATGACATATATGGGGTTTCCTTCCGTACCGACAGGTTGGGTGTGAGATTGCTGTTTGAGTCATTTTTTATTTCTCAGCAGTGTGATTTGAAACTGCAGCAGCGACCTTGTTTATAGCTTCAGACCGGTGATGAACAGCATTCAGCCTCCGCTTGGGAATGTTTACTGCTATTTGTCAATACTTCCCATGGTAACATTGTTTGGATGTTTGTAATATGGGGGCGATCGTACTCTTAATTTCAGCATCCTGCAGCATTAAGACTGATCGAGATTTAGTTGAATTCTCCAGATTCATTTATATTCAGGGCAAAGAATCGCAGCATTTGAGTGACAGGTGTGTTTTCTTGTTAGAGAGGAACCTCAGATAGTTTATTTTCACTGCTAAAAATGTAACCAGGGCGGTGCAGCTCATGCCTGCAGTAAGCCGTGCTTCATCCTGTGCCTCTGATCCTCCGTGTGTGTGTGTGTGTGTGTGTGTGTGTTCATGCATGTGTGTACGTCTGAATATTTGTGTGTCTGTGGGCTGTGTGTTTAAGAGAGTGAGGCGAAGGGACGTGTGAGAGAGTGCCAATCTCCCCCATGATGCTTTGCCATCTGCCATGTTTGTGTTTGTTTGTATGTGTGTGTGTGTGTTTGTGTGTGTGTGTGTGTGGCCTCGTGGGTGTGCATGCATTTTGTGAGTGTCGTCGTGTGCCTACAGGGCTCAGGGTCACAGGAAACGTGAGGTAATATCAGTCCCCTCCTTGTATCTGAACAATCCACGGTTCCTACCCCAAACTTTTCCTTTCCAACCTAGCTCCACAAAGCCATGCATTATTCAAGGCAAGGTTATTTTTATGCTAAAAAAAATATAAGTTAACCCTATAAGTTCAGAATCGTTAGTAAAAATGTGGAAGAGGAGAAATGAGAGTGGATGTAATTTTATTATTCAACCCTAAAAAACGTTGTGGTACACTGCACAGCCATATAGGCTGGATTCTGTTTTTGCTCCCACCGTGTTCGCCCTAAAATATAAATTAAAAAAAATAAAGTTTTCTGATCTTTTCATTTCTGCTGAACCGGGTCCCCCCCCCGAGCGCCACAACACACATTTGCTCACAGCACTGGATCAGTATTAAAAGCTTAAAGGAATAAAAAAGAACACGGGCTTTTCTATCAGGTGTACTATCTCACTGCTAGCATGGTGCCGCAGGAAGCAGATCTGGTCTTTCCATCGTAGCTCGTTGTCATGGAGACAGGCCTTGTGAGACCATCCCAACCCACTTGTGGTGAAAGGCATCATGGGTAGAGGTGGGGGGGGGGAGAAAAACAAAACATGTCATCTTCCAAGGGGACACTGGAGCAGGGGGCAGGTTGGATGCCACTTAAACAGTGTTATTTCATCAGCCTGATGGAGCACAATAACCGGTGTGCATTTCACCACCTGAGCTGTGGTGTCATTATCGGCCTCCCCGCAATAAATAGCACATGTATCCCCATCAATCTCTCTGTCTGGCTGACCATCTGTGTTGTCGCGCTGAAAAGGTAATAAGACCAACCCCTGCTGCCTTCTCTCTGGATGCTGAGCCAGATGATCGGGGAGAGCAGGTTGTCGAATCAGTGAGGGGGCTGTAGGTAGGACTGAGTCATGAGAATATTCATGCTCACACCTTTTAATTCTGCTTCTGTGATGAGCAGAGTGCACGGCCGTTGTCTTATCTACATGTCCAGAGAGGAGGAGGAGGAGGAGGAGGAGGAGGAGGATGAGGAGGATGAGGATGAGGAGGATGAGGAGGAGGAGGAGGAGGAGCGTGGTTTGAAAGCATTAAATGCCATTAGCACAGACGTGCCCAGACCGGCCTGGTCTGCTGCTGCGTCTGTGTATCTGTTTTGGCTCGCTCCCTTAACATTCACAGCTGTAGGATGCTCTAAGCTCTTTTGTTTGAACTGTGTCAATGGACCAACAACAGCTGGAGCAGCCGGTGCAGGGCAGCTGGGGGAGAGGAAGAGGATTTGGATACAAGCAGGGGTTAGAGAGTGTGCATAGAAAGACGAAGAAGAAGATGAATGACAGGGTGCCGCGGCGGAGATGGCATCGAGAGAAGAAGAGGTTAACAAGGGAGGCGAGGAGGGGAGGAAAGGGGATGAAAGGGAGATGGGAGAAGAGGAGATTTCAGGAATACGGCGACTAATACAGGAGTGAGACGGGGGTAAGATTAAGGATTAGGTAGAGGGTGAGCGACTATAGTGGAGGTAGAGCAGAGAGGGCTTTGTCAGCAGGTGAAAGACAACGGGGCGGGGTGGATAAACTGAGAATGATAGATAGGGTTAGACTGAGGTCACAGAGAGATATAAAGGCCCCAGCAAATCCACCACACAGGACACAGGAAGCAGACACTGCAACATGCGAGGAGGAGGAGGAGGAGTACCTAATGTCTCAGTGGCCGCGTGGCTCCACGCACAGCAGCCCTTCCTAGTTCGATTAACGGCGGCAAATTGAGTTCCCGTAAGAGGAGAATTTACTTAACATGCTGCCAATGGTGCTTGAATGAGCCCTGATCTGATTCTTCTTATCACATTGTTCAATTGAAAAGGGGACGCTGAAAGCTTTTCTATTCAACGTCTATTACGCGGGGCGCTTGATAAGGCGAGGGGCAAAGCGGCGCGAAAACGAGCCCGCATCAGATAGGCGACCATGTTTTCCGACGAGTTATTTTTAGTGTAGGAGCTGGCAGACGGTAATGTGTTTGAGCAGGTCATTAGCTCAATAAGTGGCTGGAGGAGTCTTTGAATATGTAACTCACCAGAAATGCCTCTTCCATTTAGTAAAGGAGAGCAAGGGGTCGGCCCCCATCTTCTGATGCTCCGTTCTGATGCTTGGGATGTCAGGGTGAAAGCGCGCTCATGGGTGTTTGCGCATATTTATGTGCCGATCACAATGTGGCCTGTCACCTGTGAATACATATTATGTCTCCCCCTAGAGCATATATGTTATCCTGTACTGCTATTTGAAGGGGAGACGTGCACTCGTGTGATATATGACAGGTTAACAAAGGCTCCCGTCTCATTTGGCCTCCCCACCTGCGTTCTTCTGACACATCGGGCGGAGGGGTGGGGGTCGATAGGACCGTGGAGTTATCGACTCGCAGACAGGGAGCTTGTCTAAATGTCTGTAAGCAGACAGAGCTGAGTTATGTTCAGACTCACAGATATGTGCAACCCTCGTGTGCGTGAGGGAAAACGAGCAAAACACTGATGGAGATCCCCCTCCTCCTCCCCAAGGCTAGGGATTACCAAGAGGGTGCAACATCTATTAAAGCAGCAGTTTTCTCTGATACATTTGGTGTTATTGAATTTTTGCTGCATTCCTGCTGACCCCTCAATCCTCTTTGTTTAAGTGTTTTCCATTACGGTGGCACAGTCTGGATGTATTATTGCATTAACACTTTTACGTGCCACCAGAACAGTAAAATGCTTGAACGCTAAGAAGGAATTAGGCCAGAGCTAAAGTTAAATGAAATTATTAGGACGTCTGAGGAGAAAAAAAAAAAAAAAAAAACTCTTAAAAATGTATCATTGCGGCTCATTTCACGGCTCACTAGAAAAGGAGACTTATTAATATAGAAGCCGTGCCGCCGAAAACTATTTTGGTCTGTTTCTTGTCTTAGTTGTTGAGCAGTGGCTCTATTGTTCTGGTATTAGTTCAGTCAGAGCTCGGCCTGCTTGAGCTGTTAATCCCAAGTCAGAAGTGCTCTGGCTAAATCAAAAGACCTAATCCTGCATTAGCATGAATTTGTCTTTTAATTTTCTTCATGAGGATGTTCTCTCTCTCTGCATCTGTATGAATTATGGTATGTTTTCCCTCTCCCCCCTCATGGTGCACTGACATTTCAGCTGCCGCTCTGAAAGCAGAACGATGAATCAGAGGTGGAGGAGATATGCCTTTTATTCCTTTCAGCTGACCTTCATCTGTTTTTTTTGTTGTTGTTTGTGTGTCTGCAGAGTGCCTACCCTTGTTGAGTGAAGCCCTACCCGTATCTCCGTCATCTCCAGCCAAACCCACGGCGGTGCCATGCCTCTGCCCAGGACAGGTGGAGCTCTGGCCCGGTCCAGGAGGCCGATCCTGGGGCTCCGCCTTAGCCCATCTCCCCTACGTCTGCTGCTGCCTTTCATTATCCTGTTAACCAGCCCCTTGAGCAGCGTGTCTGGAGCACTAGGTATGACTACCAACTTCATCTATTCATTTATATCTATGCCTGTCTGACTGACTGTCTGACTGTCTGTCTGACTGTCTGTCTGTCTGTCTGTATGTATGTCTGTCTGTCTGCTGGCTGCTAGCTAGCCAGTTATCATTTGCAGTATGTTCAAATCCACGTACTTCCGGAAGTACACTCAATGTAGTGCACTCTGTACTTACTTGAGTAGTGCATGAATTTCAACGAGGTAGGGTCGTCTCAAATCGAATACGCTGCGGCGCACTTACCGGAAATGACGATCGCAACATTTCACCACGGCTCGCTACCCGCCAAAATATCTTCTTCTTCGGGGTTTTACGGCAGCTGGCATCCTTTGTGTTGCGTTGCTACCTCCTTCAGGTTTTACCCGTCAACTACCCGCCAAAATATCTGCCTGCTTTGTTGATCAAGAATACACAGAAAATAAAAGCAAAGTGGAAATTAGGTTTCCGACGTCGTCGCCTACGCCGACGATGTGTCCTCCTGTTGGCTGAAAATGCACCGGTATGTTTACGTATTGTTTTATTCTGTTATCTACGTAGCCCATAGACATCTATAAGGTACGTTGTTCAGCACCGTAAAAGCTCCCTGCATCATCTGACGCCATTTTCACATGTTTGAATAGTGGTCGTGGTTCCGCCCCTTCCGCTACATAGCCAAGACGGCGACAATTGAGTGTTAAAAGTGTCCGGCGTTGCACACCAAACGATTCGACCGTTTTGAGTACAACATCCGGGTACTTCGAGTGCACTGCATTTTGCCATACTTCGCAGTGTGAACGCACTTTTGCACTCAAACTAGTAAGTGTATGTACAAAAGTACGCGGATTGGAACACACTGCTAGTTTGCACCGTTAGCACCGTTAGCCGGCTCAGCTGTCGCCATGTTGAGAGCCGTGCAGAGGCAACAGAAATGCTTCCAATCTTTAAGTGTGAAAAGCTTATTTTTAACAACATTGTGTATAGAGATAATATATTGTTCAATATATTTGCATCACAGGCTAAGGTACAGTAGGGTACTAGTACTTTATCTAGAAAACGTATTTTTAACAACATTTTGCACAGTGATAATATATTAACTGTCTAGCTATACATTTCTTTCTGGCTCTTCCTCAGTTGAATGACAGCTGGTATATTGCCAGCAGTAAATGTGATGTACAAAGGTGTAAATATATGTGTGTGTGTGTGTGTGTATGCATGCACATCTTTTTGTGTATTTTGTGTGTTTTGTGAGGAGTGAAACCAGGCCTGGCAGTGCATCAGCTCTGGACTGTCGTTGTTAATATGTTTTAATAAGCCGGCAGGTCCCATCAGCATGTTCCTCATCATCTTCTTGATTATAACATTTCCACAGATTTCCTGCTTCAGTAGTCCACACACACATACAGCACACCCACGCACACACACACACATGCTCAGACACACTAAGCTGTCAGTGCTCTGAAAATATAAAACCAAGCTGGTTTCTTGAAAGAGGATGCAGGCTAAAGATGGAGATAGCTCTTCTCACTGTGAGGAATGGGGATTGTCTAATGTATTTTTCATTTTCCGTTTGTGTAAGCAATTTGAGGCCACGATCCTTTTGAGAAGGCTCACGTCATATCTGAAATATTTTTATATTTAGTGAAGAGGTAGAATTACACAATAAATAGCTTTCAGTTGAAACATTGTGGGATTGAAAATCTCTGCCTCTGGACCACCTACAGTGTATCTCTGCAGAACAGTAGTGCTGCAAAAAAAAAGCTCCATCTCCCATATCTCCCTCGTGTCCTCAATAAAGAAAAACAGACAGAAAAACATTGTGTTTTGCAGAAACTTGTAAATTAGAGTGTAGAAATGTAATAGAAAGTTTTCAAATCTAACCCCTTCCAAGTAAAATATAATGCTTTTGTGAAAAACCACTCAAATGTAATGCTTGGAAATCCAAATTATAATAGCATTTGTGCCGTTTTGATTGTTTTTCTTCACTGTTCCTCCTGCAAAGCTGATCCAATTTGAATGATTTTTGCACACACCAAATGGGAACATCCTAGATTGCAGGTGTACTATATAGACTACGCTGTGAGACAGAGCTGCTAATTACCCTGAAAGTATCACAACTTTACTTATGTGTGAATATTTGTTTCCACACAATAGGGCCTCTTAACAAGTAAAACTGGTTATAACAGACAGTAATCCTAAAATGTGAGATGTGGGTGTCTCTGTAAATTAAGCGGCTCGAATCAAATCTCTTCCACCTTTTTGAAAATGAATAAATGAATTTCAGGCGTGATACTTTTCCATTTACTGTTTGAATTTTATGCAGACCATGTTGAATATTTCAAAATCTATATTTAACTTTCAAACACAAACAATGTCAAAATCATGCAAATAAATTTAGGAATAATTCCTTTTCAATTTTCTTGCTTATGTCCTTCAACTACACAGCATACTCCTCATCATTTTGGTATCACAGAATTTGTTTTGTTGGACACGTTTGGCTGTGAGATGCAAACAGATTTGACAGCAAAGACACACAAACAGGAAAGAGATTCATTATTAAAAGAGGCTTAAAGGCTTTTCAGACCACAGCTGGTTTGCAATGTTTCTTTAAGGCACTACTTAATGCGACATTTCACCAGGAGTTACTCTAATTTCCCCCAAAAGAACGTTTCCAAAATGACAAATTAAACCAAAATGCTTTTCTGTTCACATGGCACGCTAACTACACTGTTACACTCTACCTGCTGGTACAATCATATTCAAGCACAGCAGTCAGTCGGCTGATTATAGGTTACAAAGGTGTTTCATTAGAAACAGACCAATGGTATATCAGTGGTAGATCTGCGTGGTCCAGTGCAGCAGAGTGAAACCTACTATTAAAGACAGAGCTCCTCATTAGTCCCTCATTTCTCCAGGCAGCTTTCTAGAACCTGCCGATCATAACAAGTTTCTATTCAGTGCAAATCCGTCCAGAGCCATTGCCTTGCAGTGCTTTCCTCTGGCTTTCAGAAGAGGCTTAAGTGGTAACATTGCCAGTGGGGTCGGTTTTGCACGAGGATTGGTGTTGAAGCGCATTTAAGAGAACACAGTTTTTGACTCCACGTAAAGCCACTGAAACCCATGTAGAAGCCGTAAGAAGCACAGGAAATTCATTCATAATCCCATAGCCAGGAGAAGACCGTTTTCAGCCATGACATTTTTTTTTGGACTTTTGATAGTTCACATTCTCACATTGTTGGCAGGGGAATAGGGCAATTTGCTCAATACTCATGTGTGCCTTTCGAAAGAGTCTAACAGGAAGGAAATATCCCGCTCTTGAGTTCTAAAATGGTAGGCATGAATTTGCTCTGATTGACTATACTGCACCAGCCTTTTTTGCTTCTTCCTGTTGAGGACTGTGGCAAGCATAAAATGAAACCACTTTATTTCTGACATTCAGAGGAGGTCTTTTAGAGGCACAACACATTGCAGCAGGCGCAGGAGAAGCCTTTTGACACGGTGTTATTGCAGTTACTGTCAAGGCATTTGAAACTGGAAGGTGGTCTGCGTGGCTGTTAGCGAGCAGAAGTGGGAGAAAACGTGCAAACAGGCCTTTATGAATCTGCGAGCGATTTTTTGATAGGCAGTTTTTTTTTTTCTTTTCTGTTCCTGTTCTGTCTTCAGAGCAGAAGTGAATCAACACAGCAGGACCTCACCCACCCAGACTCAGGGGGGAGTGGGAGGAGGGATCCAGGTTGCTATGGTAAGGGTCATCCTGACTTCACCCTGATGGATAGCGGTGATTCTGTAGCTGAGGAGGAGTTAAGCTGGGCACCATGGCAACAGGCCACAGACGGATAGCGAGGGGTGGGTGCATGAAGTTGTTTGATTGATCTGACTCAGCCACTGTGAAAAATATAGGTTCAGTGCTGTTGGCTCAATATCGGACTTGGAAATTGCTATTTTCTTGCAGAAGGTAACTGCTGCACTTTTACATCTCACATCAGATGCATCATAACAGATGAAAAAATAGTTCTCCTCGAATCCCCCAGAGCTGGAGATTAACACAACTGTTGTTGGTAAATTCATAGTATTTAAGATCATCGGAATCTGCGAGTGCAAATTCCTCTATAGGGTGTCAGGCACATAAAGACACCTCGGGTATTTATACATTAAAACCAATTATATTCTGTGAATGTGCAGCCAACACTTGTTCTACCTGTGAAACACTCATGTGCCATGACAGCCTGTGCTGCATGGCGTACCAAGGTAGCCCGGCCCTGGAGGACGCAGAGCAAGAGAGGGAGGGAGAGATGGATAGAGAGGGAGAGGGAGAGAGAGAGAGAGAGAGAGAGAGAGAGAGAGATATTCCTCTGAAGCCCAGCCCCATCTTTTATTTATGACCCACAGGAAGTCCTTCGGCTTGTCCTCTAGATGATACCCAGGAAGTAAGCACAACACGCAGCCATCAGAACACAAGTCAGCCCGACCGGTCACTGACAGTGAAATGGGGCGTGGTCAGCAGGGGGTTGTTGCCGGCCGTGTGGAGTCAGTGTGATGTACTCTGCGTGTAAGGGTATCAATTTTCATGCTCGTGTGTGTGTGTGTTTTTTCCCCTCCCTCTCTCTCTCTCTCTCTCTCTCTCTCTCTCTCTCTCTCTGTTTCTCAGCTCCCCCAAAGTTCACCAAGATTCCCACGGACCAGATCGGAGTGTCAGGGGGGGTGGCATCATTTGTGTGCCAGGCCTCTGGCAGTCCCAAGCCTGTCGTCTACTGGAACAAGAAGGGCAAGAAGGTCAACTCCCAGCGTATCGAGGTGGTTGTCACAATGCACAATGGTCAACTCCTACTGTAGCAGCATGAAGAATACAAAGCAGTAGATCCAGTAATAATATATGAATGTACACACTCAACTATGTCGCAGTTATACTGTATATTTCTAGATAGGTGGATCTTTCAATATTTATTCTTGCTGGATCAGACATTACTTTTGATATGAATTGTTATTCTGTTTTGTATTCTAGATACATTACAACCTTGTTTCTCAAAGGAGTAGTTTAAAAATGTTTGTGAAATATGCTTATTTGCTTTCTTGCTGAGAGTTTGAGGAGAAGATTGACACCACTCTCTTGTCTGTAAGCTGAATGTGAAGCAAGAAACGTGTGTTGACTATCTTAGCTTAGCAAGACTAGTAGCACTTTTTGTAGGCTAACCAGGAAGTAAGCATCCCCCTGGGTTCCCTCGACAAAAAACAATTGGATTTTTTCCATTGGGTTTTGGATTATTGCAGAAAATAAGCTCTGTGGCAAACACGTTTGTGATACTTACACGTTTTGTTCAGCAAGATAATCTTCACGAATGAAAAACACTTTTATGATTTTTGAAGTGTGAATGCAATCAGCAGAAGTAAAAAGCTAATGTTAGGCTATAAACGAATCGCATGAGCACAAGTATACACAATGAGGCTGTAAAGGCGGACGTGTCGGCGTGATGACGTTTAGTAGTCTCATTTAGCTGCTTTTTAGCAACCGCCTTTTATAAGACACATAAAAGCTCCAAAATTCACGAGTAGGGTATTTACTGATGTATTTTTGTCTTAGAACAAAGCGTTAAAATCTCTTAAGCTTGTGTTAACCACAGACCTTATTTCAGGCATCTAACTAAAAACCCGTTCAAAAAACCCATTGACTTCCAGACGAGGGAACCGAAAGTGATAAAATGTTAACTCATTTCCGGGTTTTAAGACTCATTCGTCTAATTCACTCTATAGTTAAAGCACAAACATAAAGAGTGGTATAAAGAGTCTTCTCAGCTAACAAGTGTCTTTCCCTTAATGAATATTTCTTTAAAATATTAACTTGACAACAATTCAACACTGTTGCACATTTCAAGCGTAGGTTGCAAGTTTTAATTAAAGCATAAAATATAATCTTTGAAGACGAACTCATTGCAACAGAATTACAGAGCATTTATCCAAAACTGACCAAAATATGAAGCTGATTGCATAATCCAATGCACATATTGCTGTCCCTGAGCTATCTGCTATCAAGCAGGCTATTCCACGGAGCAGCTCAATCACATTAGAGGCCTGATTGTATATCGATGCACTAATATGACCAAATGGTTAGAGATGCATTTCAACCTCCATTCAACACCCCCACATGTTTGTAAGTATCTACCATGCTGAAGTGTCTTTGTGCAAGACACTGAATCCCCACCAGCTCCAGGAACGCTAGCTGAGCCTGACCTCATGGAGGGGAGGGCAAGTAACAAAGAAACAGGAATTTCCTAAAGGAAATCAATAAAGTGCTATTATCACATTATTACGGTAAAAGAAAACTATGCTAAGTTAATGATTTACAACATTATAGTTTGCTGTTCTTATCTGTTTACTCTGCTGTGACTAATCTGTGTCTCTTCCTGTGGTTGTGTGGCCGTCCAGACCGTAGAGTTCGATGAGGGCGCTGGTGCTGTGCTGAGGATCCAACCGCTCAGAGCACCCCGAGATGAGAACATCTACGAGTGTGTGGCGCGCAACAGTGAAGGAGAGGTGTCCGTCACTGCAAAGCTGGCCATTATCAGAGGTGAGACATACCAATCTCCATCCTTTTCCCACTTGAGCGGTGCTTTCTTTTTCACGTGCACACACACCTGGTTTCAACCGTCGCCTCCGCTTCCCTGAGCTGTCAGTTGTACATGTGACAATAGAGCCACGCCACACCCTGCCTTCACAGCAGGCTGCAGCACACTGTTCTTTTTATAGTCCCTCTGAGTGCGACAGAGCGTGATCTGGCCACAGAGAGGGCTAAGCTAGCGCGCTAGCTACTGGGCACTCCAGCATCCCAGTTTGCTGTAATCACCGCGCTTTCCGGCCCGAGTGAGGGTGTTAATCTAATGTACACTGTCTACTTGGAGGGAAACGTGTCTAATGTGGTGCTCCAGCATGCTATGAACTAAAGTTGCAGCATGTGGCTGCAAGCCTGGGCACTTGGCTTTCGCCCAGCGCAGCTGGAAAGGATGAAGAAATAGAGGGATGGCTGCTTGGGCTGTTACTACATGAAGAAAAATCAGGGGATTAGGCCCTCGGTTTGGCAGACTACCCATCTCTGCCAGGGGAAATTGAGGAAGAGAAAGCAAGAGGGAGAAAGAGGTCGAGGGGAGGTGAGAATGAGTATGATGGAGGGCGAGGAGGTTGGGGGAAAGTTAAGTAACACAACAGGATGGTGTGAAACAATAGAGATGAAATGGGATGTCGGAGGAGTGGTGGAGGGGCTGCAGGAGATGGATGAGGATTGTGGAGTTGGCAGAGCTGTGTGGTAAGCAGAAGGCTGGTAGCCCAGGGAATAGACTCCTGTCCATCTGTTACCCGGCCCGTCATCTCTGCACACACACAGCCCCAATCTAAAGCACATTACCACATAAACTGCACCTCGAGGGCAAGCCTCCCTGTGTGTGTGGCCGTGTGTGCCTCTTCCTGTTCTCTTACTGAGGTCTGTGTACCGTGACGTCCCCGGTCCCTTCTGTGGCAATAGGATCAGCTGTCTTTGATTCCTCCTAATCATCTGATAAATAGAATACTGGACTGTGATGAATGGAACAATATTTAGTAAAAAAAAGCACCGGCCAGATTCAGAGCTGTTAGTAGCCCTACTGTAATCAGTTGGATAAGGATGCACAGACGGGTTGCAGACGGATAGCAACAGAGGCGATGGTTCTGGTAGCGTTTTCCTCCCACTGTGTATGGTGGGTGATATAATATATGCTGGTTGGACAATATAAATCTGTCAACCAACAGATTATGCCATATGGTGTTAGGTTTCTCTGAGTGTATTTGGGTTATTGTGGGCAATGTTGCAAATCAATGAGCAGCAATGAGAAGGGCTGTTGGCTCATATTGCTCATGGCAATATGGGCTTTTTATAAGATTTTTAGATCAATATAATGAAATATCTTTATTTTTTAGTAGGGATGCACCGATACCAATATCGGATCTCGGGCCTAGACTGACTCAAATAGCTGGATATCAGTGACGGGGCCGATTTATTCAGTTCTATGTTTAAATACTTTACATTATATACTATCATTTTAATTTCATAGTTTTGACCAATTTGTTGATGCCTTAAAAACATTTACACTTGAATTGTAATTCCTGTTCATTTTAAAAGTTTTTTACCAAGTTGCTGGTGTACGATTTTAATAATAAATAACAACTCATTTAAATTTATATCTATGTATTTATTTGTTACATTTTTGTTCCAGTTGTTACATGAAAACAATGTTTAAGTCAAGCCTGATGTTTCTTTACACATAAAAGACTGATGCCAGTCTCCTCCACACAGTGAGGTTGATTAAGCCCAGGTCTCGGGATTGAAAAAGTTGGATCGGTGCATCCCTATTTTTTAGGTATTTAATTCACTGGATTTGCCCCAAAAAAATTAAACATTAATTTCTGGTTATTTTATCCATGAGCAAATACTCAATTGATTTTCCAGAAGAATGACTGTATCACAATATTGATATCGTGATGGAGGATTATGTCCACATCACCCATCCCGAGGTTCCAATTTCAAAGATTTCTTTTAATGCTATCCTACAAGGTTGTTGCCTTAGAGACACAGGAGTGTCCTTAATAATTTCTGATAAATCATGTTTTTTCTGTCAACTTTGTATGACAAATGTTTCCTATAAGCCTCAGCAGCGATTGCTGTGGACTTAGGTTTGACCCAAATGCTTTAAAGCTTCGAAATCTTCGACTGTTGCCATGGTATTCAACCTACAAATCACTATTCAAATGCTTTGTTTATTTATTTATTTTGTATATTTAAGCATGTAATAATAATGTATACAAGGAAAAATCCCACAACATTATTAATTATTATTAATTATTCTCAGGTGGATATCGCTGTTTGTTGTGTGTAGAGGTGCGTGTGTGTTCAGTGGTGCGGCAGCGGCGCTGAAACGGGGGCGATGGAGACAGACAGACAGAAGAACGTGTCAGCCTGCTGCGCCGCGAAGCTTCGAATACCTTTGAATATTTCTCACCGAAGCTTCAAACCCCAAAATATGGTATTCGGGACAGCCCTACTGTGGACAAGAAGCCAATCAGCCGTGTCATCAGAGCTGCACCAAATTCAGAGCGCTTCATCAATACAATTGGGAACCAAACGACGCACCATAGTCACCAAATGTCTCAGAGATTGATCCAGAATCCAAAAGTAAACTGAGTTAAACTGCTGAATGTATTATCAGGTTTCTACAGAGCGTAAACTTTTGATCATCCTGCTCAAGCTACACAATTTTAAACTCTGCGATTGGATGTTTATTGCCAAGAAGCTCCTTTCCACTCTCGTCTTTTTCATGTAAAATAGCTCGTGCCTTTTTATCAAAGAACCAGATATTTTCTAACGCAGTTGCTCATCAACAACAACAACAACTCTATTCCTGACTATTTGACAGTATGCTCCGAAAGCCACACACCCCTGCAATCAACTATAATGATTTACTGATCCGGTGTATGATAGATCATGTCATCCAAGAATGCTGTTAAGTGCACGAGAGTCTGCAAAAATTGTGTTTGGGTCGGCCTTTTCAAAACACGGTTCACTGGAGAAAACGTCTACCGACCAGTGAAGTAGAAAAGGAGGCTTTCCATTACCAAACAAAAAAAAGAAGTCTTTTCATCCCCTGATGTATTTCATCTCATCATTTCGTATAATGGTTGACCGACACTAATAGCAGCGCTGTACAGTGTGAGGGGCCTGCGGTTGGCCACAGGATATGAGCTACTGCTCTGTAGGCTGCCTAATGGATGGAGATGTGGTAGGTTTTGGTCAGGGAGACTTTTTGTGCCTTCAACATCATCATCACCCTTCCCATCCTATTACCTACTCCTCTTCCTCCTGTCTCCTTCCCCTGACTATATCTCTCTGGCTTTGACTCCGGCAGCCTCCTCTTTGGCCCACAGCGATGTCCTTTTCTAATTTCATCTCTCTTGTTTTATTCATTCTTTCATTTTCTCTGCCATCTATTCTGCCTGACTCTCACTGTCTATCCAGACTCTCTCTCTTTCTTCTCCCCCCCTTTGCATTTTCACAAGCTCTCTGCTGCACCCCTCCACCCCCACCCGCTCCGAACTCCACTCCATCCCCTTTCTACCCGAACTGCTCTTTTCTATGGACACTGCAGTTGTGTTGTTCCGCCTTCAGGAGATGTGAATATCTGCAGTTCTGCATGTTTGAAAACCTCTGGTGGGCGAGAGATTCTCATCACTGCAGCTGTGTATGTGTGTGAATGCATGCACATGGATTTCTTTGTTTATGGGCGTGTGTGTGTGTGTGCGTGCGCGCATATCCGTGTGTGTGTTCGGCTGGTTTGTGCAGAGTAATCCTGATTATACTCACCTCTCAGTGTCCCATTTTTAGGAGAAAGGGAGGCGAGGGATGGGGGAGGAAGTGGGTGAGAGAGAGAGAAGTGGGAGGAGAGATGTTCTGCCACCACGGCAAACACCCTTCATATGAACAACAGAGTCAGATCAGTGATTCCCCCCCCAAGCGTCTGCTGCATTGGCAGGCCGGCGGCTCAAGCAGCATTTCGGTCTGGAAACAACCGAGAGTATCAACTCAGCCTGCAAGAGGATTACACTCCTTGAGTGGAGAACCGGCTCTTTCATCACATATACCCACCTCGTCTGCACACTTTTTATTCCCCCCCTTCTTTTTGTTGCAGTCTATTCTCTTCATGCATGTTTGTATGTAATAGAGTGTTACGTGTGGGATCATCGTGTTTTGTGTGTTTAGTCTGCTGGATCTGAGAGGAGAGCCAGAGGGAGCTCAGGGTGGCGGGAACACATGGTGGGATTCATCTACGATGCTAAGTCCGATTCTGCATTGTATGGTGATCTATTATCATAAAGACCCATTAGCATTTAAAGTGCTCCCCTTCAGCCCTCCTGCAGTCTATAGGAGTCAAAGCATTACAGCCTCTGAAGACTGCCGAGCGCTGGCAGATTAATCCTGAATCAGGCTCCCCGAGATCGGCTTTTATTCGGGCTTCTTTCATCCACGTGGCCGTTCCCCGCTGAAATGAACTGAAAGATGAATAGGCAACCTGTTTCTTAACCAGGACAAATGATGATTTTCTGCAGGGAAGTGAGTGTTTGTGCGTGTCTTTGGGCGACTGAGGGAAATACAAAGAGAGACAGGAAGAGAAAAACCTGGATTCATGTTTGTTTGTTTGTTTGCATCATATGCATTATGTGTTTGACTCTGCGTGTGTGTCTGTGTGTGTTAGCATTTGTGTGTTTGTGTCTGTGCGTGCACGCGGTACGCATGAATTGCATATTTGCCCAGATTCGGTTGGCTCCACCGACCGGTTTCGGGCACCAGGCCTGATTGCCCTTCTGCAAACATAACCAGGCCAAAATGTAAGCTCTCAACCTCTTGATACACACAAACACACACAAACACACAAAGCTCCAGGGAACAATGCTGGTCGGTCCTTGCCAATGTCCCTCCCTCCCCCCAAAAGCTGTTGACACACACAGTGTTTATATACACATGGCACATTTTTCCATAGGCTGTCTTATCAATTTAACCAGGAGATGAAAACATAAGCAGTACTTTTGTGCAGCAGTGTTTGTGTTTGATAAATGATTCATTTGGTGAAAAAGTGTGATCAAGGCCATGCCCGCAGTATCTATTTCAAGCAGCCGCTGACTCATCCAGGAGCCTGGCTGAATACCTGTAGCCCCTATTCTCGTCTCCAGTGAACTGTACTTCAACGTCCAGTACGACTACCTATCTGCAGCTTGAGTCCGCGGCTGTGTGTTAGTGTACGTTATCTATCTATCTATCGATCTATGCATCTATCGATCTATCGATCTATCGATCTATCGATCTATCCATCTATCCTTCTATCCTTCCATCCAGATTCACGTGTGGCTGTCATCCCCCAAAGCTTCACCATCATTTCTAAATATAATGAATGATTAACACTCCATCGACTTCACAAACACTGTCTCTCTATTTAGAGTGTATTGTCACTGGTAATTTTGCTCATACTTGCATTCCTCATTACGGCTGCAACTAACGATTATTTTCATTATCATTTAATCTGTCCATTATTTTCTCAATGAATCGATTAGTTGTTTGGTCTATAAAATGTCAGAAAATGGTGCAAAATGTCAATCAGTGTTTCCCAAAGCCCAAGATGACGTCCTCAAATGTCTTGTTTTGTCCACAACTCAAAGATATTCAGTTTATTGTCATAGAGGGGTAACGAAAACAAAACATATTCACATTTAAGAAGCAGATCATTTGACTTTTTTTCCTTAAAAAAATACTAAAACCGATTAATTGATTATCAAAATAGTTGGCAATTAATTTAATAGTTGATAATTGATTAATTGTTGCAGCTCTAGTCCTCATATACAGTTAAATGACACTGCATGTGGAGTTTATAAAAAAGGAATTCATGAAAAAGGTGCGAGAAGCTCAGATCACATCATTCAATGTCAAAGATAGAAGAATTAAGTCCAAGACTTATTTCTATTGTAGTCCTTGATGTAAAGGCAGCAATGATGCCTAGCAGGCAACATCACACCACCAAGAAGTACATATAAATGAACTATGAGCTGATGATGAACAACTGATGGTTGATTGTGTCTGAGCAAAAATTTCAGCTTTTGAAAAATGTGAGAATTTGCTGCTGAATTTTGAACTGTCGAACGAGCCATTTAAAGAAGGAGAAAGAAATAGTGATGGGTATTTTTTCTTATTTTATGTCATTTTATGAAAGTAGTTTTGGAAAAAAATTGACAATAACCGTGACTGATTTTTACCGTTTTTGTTAAAAAGTAATTTGTCAAGCAAAAATGTCAAGCGTTTGCCTTTTCCATCTTCACAGATGTGACAATGTGCTGCTTAATACTATTGTTGATTGAATATCTGTCAGACAAAACGAGCATTTCAATGACATCCCTTCAGGCTCTGGGGAATTGTGATGGGCTTTTTATACTATTTTGTGACATTTGATAGACTTAACAATTAACTGAAAATCAAATGGAATGAACTATACACTATTAATATATATATTAATATTAATAACTATTAATATAGTTCTAACTCTAAACAACAAACAGTAAAAATAATAATTATATATGTCTTTAGAATATATTTCTATCATACATTGTTTGTTTTTTTTCATCAGAAAATGGCAGTATCTAAAAATAAATCCATCCGTCCATCTCTCTCCCTGTTTCTGCTACCTCTTTGTAATGATTCAGTCCGAGGTCCACCTACACTCTTTATCTGCGGCATTGATGAAGACCTGACTGGAATACAGACCCCCCCACCGCCTCATACACGCATCCATGCACACGCCCCGAGCCCGCTGCAGTGGCGTGCTCTAATTAACAGCCAGGGAGTCCATGTAGTCGTAGCCGGAGGGGTGATAAAAAGACCATCTGAACCCTCTCAGGAGAGGGGTGGGGTTGGGGGGGCAGCAGATGTAGGCCTGGCATATTCCACGCCTCGGGGGAGCTCGCCTCCTGACCTCTCTATCGATCTCCCCCTACTCCTTCCTTTCTCTTCATGCTTGTTTCATCAATGGCCGTACCACTGGCCTCCATTCAGGTGGATCATTAGCATTGATCAGTCGGGGATAGTGGAGGGGGGGGGGTTCAGGGGGTCCCCTCCTTCCATTTAGGTCTCCATTGGCGTATACAGAGAGTTGCTATGAGGCCCGATCGCCGCCTGCACCGCTCTAACCACAGACTCAACGTCGTCACCAGACGCTCCTCTGAGCTTTGATTGCTCCTCTTCGTGGCATTTCTCCTCTTCATCCTCCTCTCAGCCGCGCCATCAGCAGCGGCTTGACATTCCTATCTGACAGGGGGTCTCTCCAAAGCTGATGACTGTGGAAAGAGAGCGATAGATCCTATCTCCACTCAGCCCTCTCATCCCCATCGAGGAGTGTGTGGTAACAGATGGCGCACGTCTGTGATGTGGTTAGGTAGCAGGGGGCCCGGAGGAGGAGAGGAGCAGTTGATGTGGCCACGCTCTGCGTCTCGGACTGCGTTTGGCTCCGGATTTGTCGGCGATGCCCGGCTTGAGCAAGCAAAACTTTTAGGGGCTTTTTGTTGTGCTTGACAATCAAGGGGCGCTTGCGAGTTTGATTTATTATCCGAGCGAATTGCCACCTTGATAATTGCTTTGCCGCTGTAGGAAAGCGGAATATGTAATTATAGTTGCAGGTATGGGGGAGGTGTCGGTGTGTATGTGCGAGCGGGATGGAGTGGTTAAAAGGGTAAGGAGAGGAGGAAGCAGGAGTGCTGATGGATGCTCGATTACGTGTCTGGCCATCTGGACTGTTGTCACCGAGATGCTTAATCCCATTCACCGCAGAAAGTGCGTGTGAATGTGTCTGTGTGTACGTGAAATAGAAAGCAACTGCTTTTCTGCATGCACACACACCTTGATTTTCCTGGATATGTGTGGACGCGTCTCCATGCATTATTCCACACATCGCACAAATCTGTGAAGATGCTAATAAGAACATAGAAACAAATATGTACACACGCACGCACACACACACACAGGCAACACACACTTATCCACTGCCCCCCAACGTAATCAGACATATCCAGACGCTATGCAGACACATCCCAGATCGGCCTCTCTAATCGTTGGTACATTTTAACAATTACTGCTAACAAGTCCTTATTACCCCCAGTGCCCTGCCCCTCCTCTTGATCCCGGCTTCTAATTGCTGCTGCTGTTTCTGAGCAGCTCTCTGCATAGTTATTAGACAGGAATCATTACCACACCAACACATAACACAGAGCCACACCATGGAAAACTCACAGTTCACTGCCACTGCCACCAAACACCTGTGTTTCTGGGCTACGAGTGTGTTTATATGTGTGTGTGTGTGTGTGTGTGTGTGTGTGTGTGTGTGTGCGCTGCTCTTAAGTAGCTCCTGCTGACTGGGCGGTATGTTTATACTCCTGTAGAAATGGCCTGTCACACACACACACTTAAACCTAGCTGTGCCGCCTGCTAGATCACCTAATGACTAGCTAGCTGTGGGAGAAAAACACGCGGCTTTGGTGATGAAGGATATAGTGGATCCGCTGTCCTCGCCAGTATCTCCACTTTCACGGGCCTGCAGATGTTAAAGGAGGGGAACAGTGGCTCTCACATCAGTCTGTGTGTGTGTGTGTGTGTGTGTGTGAGCAAGTCTTATGTTTCACCATGGGAGAAGGAAAGTAAGGATTCAGTGCATGGTTGTCAGGGTCGACTTTGTCTCTCTGCAGGCAGATAAACCGGTCGTTTGTGTTTTAGAAAAACAGCAGATCAACTGTCCCAAAAAATACGGAGTAAACACATTTGTTCATTATTGTCCCAGTGGATTTGCTCCAAAGTAAAGTATGAGCAATCCTCACATTGTCTAAGCCCCTCTGATCCCTGACCACAACCTTCTGTCTCTGTCTGTCTGTATCACTTTATCACCATCTCTTTTCAGCCATGCTAGCCACGTGGCTCTAGGTGTGGCATTGTCTGTCAGACAGACAGTCAGTCCATCACTTTGGTCCAGACCAAAGACTGTAAATAAGAAGTGGACTTAGTCATCTTGTTTTTTTTGCAACCAGATGTGACAAGAGAGGGTGAAGCTAAGTACAACCGAAATGCTGAATAAGACATATTTAGGTGACCAAAATGTTAATATTAACATTGATGAACTGAAAACACACTGTGAAAGGGTTAAAGTTGTCGAAAACACAGACAACTCCCAGACCGGACAACGCCGCTTTAGCGACCTGTCAGTCAAAAGGTAGCCACGCCCTAAAGCATCCCCTGCTTTATGGTCTATTTGACTCTAAATGGGACCATAATTTACTAACGAACATCATGCTGTATTGAAAAACACTTAAAACTAACGATTGAGACCTTAAACTCATGTTTACAATGTTCACTGTGGTAATAAATCAAGTGAGAAGTAGGGTCATTTTCTTAAAAACTTCTATACAATCTGACTTCTTTTTGCAACCAGAGGAGTCGCCCCCTGCTGGTTATTAGATAGAATGCAAGTTTAAGGCACTTCTGCATTGGCTTCACTTTTCAGATCCAGAGACCTATAGTCCAGACTGAATTTGAAGTTTTGAACTTTGAACTTTTGTACAGACATTCAAGGTCCCCAAATGATGCATCTGAATGACGTTGGTGATCCCCAACTTTTCCTTTAGCACCACCATGAGGTTATCATTTTTTTTTTTTTGTGAAACAACCATTGAATCAATTGCTATGAAATCTGGTAAAAACATTCATGTTCCCCTCAGGATAAAGTGTAATAACTTTGGTGATCCCTTACTTTTTTTTTTTTTTTTTTAGCAGTATCATCAGGTCAAAACTTTTATTTGTCCAATACTTTGGTTTATGACCAAATAACTGCAAACCTAATGACATTTCTATCAGCCTCAGCTGTACTTTGTGTTTTGACTGTATGCAATGAGTTTTGAATGCTGAATACTTTCTCTTCATTCTTCCAGAGGACCTGTTGCCATTTGGCTTCCCCAGTATAGACATGGGTCCCCAGCTGAAGGTGGTGGAGCGGACGAGGACGGCCACCATGCTGTGCGCTGCCAGCGGCATCCCCGACCCGGAGATCTCCTGGTTCAAAGACTTCCTGCCCATCGACCCAATCAGCAGCCAGGGTCGAATCAAACAGCTCCGATCAGGTGAGATAGGCAAGGAGTTATTTGTCAGATTATTTCATTTGAAAATAGGTAAACAAACAAGTGCATCTAAAGCTTAGCATCGCTATCAGGTAAAATCCCTGTTGCTCTAAATTTGGTGATTATCGTGTTTTAATTATGATTGAGGGATTACATGCTCCTCTCTGAGTTTATCTGCATCCTTTGGGGGTGTAAAACCTTTTTAAAGCCAATTTCATAAAAAGGATAATTGTGCCGCCCTTAAGCCAAGAAAAAAAAAATGCTGTTTTTATTAACATTTGGGAGAAAAGATTATAAAAAGATGACACTTTAAAGGCACAAATCTCTCTCCGTCGTGAATCATAAATGTAAAAAAAAAAAAGACATGGCAGCTTGCAAATGCAAAAAGAAGCCAATATAGACTTATTACAAGTGGGTTGAAAAAGTTTACACACAATTATAAAGTAAATCCACTTTGAAATTAAATGCTTAATATAATAATCAATCTACTCCTAAACAACCATAATTCTCTTTTCTCAAAATCAATAGATACACAGATAGGAGTTTAACTGATGCTCCTCTTATCTTTTGACCCGCCCAGTCTAAACTTGTGTGAAATGAGTTCAATGTCTTCAGATCTGAGCGTAAGATCTCTTAAATTGCCAGAGACGGTAATGGGGAGAAGAGGGAGGGAAACGTTTTTGCAGCTACAGAGAAGAGAAAGAGTGTTTCTGTGCAGACAGATCGCGGGGTGAATACAGAAGAATCGCATCTCGTGCTTAAGACCGTTTGTTCAGCTTTGTTTATGCTCCTCTGTATAGATGATACAGTGTCTCTTAGAGTAGGCAGACACGTATTTTCTCAGCCATTCTCACTCAGCCGTCCTCGGGGGGAATGAAAGCGATGGTGAGGCGAAACCATTTTGTTGTTGCTTCATCCATATTCTCTGTGCAGCGCTCCTCCGTCCTGCCAGCTCTGATATCTGCCTGCTGTCAGCCAGTATCCTTCACTGATCACTAGTGCCCTCTGTCAACCTTGTGTCTGCATCTCTGTTCGCACAGTTTGCTATTACACTGTTGAAACTAATTTAAGTCTCACACTTTCCAATTTTTAGTTACTGTTGCTACACCTGTCAACAGTGTTAGATTTAACCACATGACTCTTTTAGGCATTTTTGAAAGAATGGGTCTCTGATTTCACACAGAAGCAGACAAAAGCTTCTCATTTATAGCCAGTGAGCGACGATTTTGCCGGCTTTAACTTTAACTAGCAGGTTTTTCTCAGCTATAGGTTGAGAGGAACTAAGTAGATTTACTCAAGTACAGCACTCAAGTAGGAATTTTGAGGTACTTGTACTTTACTTGAGTATTTTCCATTTTTTGCTACTTTATACATTTATTTTATAACTTAAGTTACTTTACAGATTTCGATTGTTAATACAAAATATAAATCACATAATTAAGAAGCCCCACCTTTACCAGCTGCAACATTAAAGTGATTAAGTCATTAATGCATCAATATTTATTATCCAGTAATATAATATATATGATTTTGGCCATTCTGCATACTTTAAGTATATGTCGATGCTAATAGTTTGGTACTTTTACTGAAGTAAGAGTTTGAATGCAGGACTTTTACTTGTAACTGAGTATTTTTGTATCGCTACTTGTACTTAAAGATCTGAGTACTTCGTCCATCTGGCTAGTAACTAGCTAATTATTGCTCCATTAACTGTGTGAGTTAGTTGTAAACCCTGTCTCTGGCTGACTCAAAACTAATAACACATGAAAGTAGGGCTGAACGATTTTGAAAAATTATCTAATTGCAATTATTTTTGACTGATATTGCAATTGTGATATGATTTGCGATATTAGAGGGAATGATCATTTATACATCATTATTCTCATTTTCATTGAAAAATACATTAAAACGGTTATGGTGTGATGTTTGCGGGGATCTGTCCCAAAAAAAAGAGTTTTCTTAAGTCTTTAGAATAAGATGTGTAGGCCAGTACATCTCTGCAGCACCACAATATTTAATTTAAAATGGTATTTTTGACACCATTAACAAATATTGTACCTCCTACAGTTTGAAAACTGCAGTAGGCCATATTGCGATTTCAATTAATTGTGCAGCCCTACATGAAAGGGTCTCAAATATGCATTTGATGGCTACATACCGTGTGTTATACAAAGCTATATGTCCCAGGCAAAAAGTGAAATGTAAAAGACGTGGAAATAAATGTTCAGCTTTGTTTTGTATTGCAAAGTAGAGCTATTAGACCTAAATATGAAAATGTCAGATCCAACTGTTGGGATGTTGGGCTTATAGAGTTGGTTTGCAGAACATGCTAATGTTTGCAGCAGAAAAGATTAAAGAAAAGACACCAAAATCTTTATATATAGAGAATCGCTCTTACTACAGCCCCATACACACCTCGTCAACATGTGGAGAAATCTAAGCTTGTCTGGCCAGCCATGCCTAGTTACGGTTGCTATGATACTGTATGGCGATATGATGGGACAATGGGGTTTAATGAATGGTCAATCGTAGTGTTTGCAGGTAGCATTTTCTGTGCCGAGTACAAGTTTCAGCTCCTACATCCATTTTTTCCAGTAACCCACTGATGTGTAAAAATGGATCCTCACCACTGTGACATACAGAATACCTAAAGTGTAATTGCTTCTGTAAAAGGCTCTGCAGAGGGTGTGGGTGGAATTTAGCCACCAGCCAGTGTTGCTGCTGCATGGATGCAGGTGAGACAATAGATTTACTCCTAAAAAAAAACTTTTAAAGCTGCAGTATGTCCAGCGGAAACCTCAGAAACATGCCAGAGGGAGCAGTGTAGTGATCCATAATTAGGATAAACACTATGCAAATGTTTGTCTATTCTCTGCTTATAATTTATGAGAAAGCATCGGTGGCCTTGGAGCTACAAAATAACAAAGAAACCTCTCTGTGCATCTTGAAGCAATAGTTTCTCTCTTAGTAAGTGCAGTAATATCCTTGGTATACAGTATCTATCATAATAAGTTTCACTCACACAGAGACATGACACTGATCCACCGGTACAGAACATGAGGCCACGTATCACATCAATGAAACCGTAGCAAGACAAATGGCACAGTGCGACTCACCGCAGGGTTTAATAGGATTTCAAATCACCAAAAGCATCGCAGAGCTGAACAACAAAATGCGCTGTATAATGAACCAAACACTGCAGCGAAATGACTTGGAGGAAATCAATTACACCTGAGCTACACACAAAATAGCACCGAGATGTGTTATGGATGAAACACTCCTTTTAAAATCTGTTTAATGGGGGCACCTTCCAAGCATCGCCTCTGATTTAGTGGACGGCTGCCAGCTCTCGTTGGACCGCAGCCAGGGATCTGTTTTGGGCCAAAATTATTGTTTTCTCTCTCTCTGTCTCTTTCCGTTTTCTCTCTCTGTTGGGTCTTGAAAATATTTTTATGGCCCATATGGGTCAGGATGAAAAACGATATTGAAAATGACTGCACTCAAAAACATCACAAAAGACGACTCTTAGCCATTTCACGGCTCATAAGTATCCATCACCTGCGGCGTCCTCCCACTGCAGGTAACGGCCCAAACGATGGCCATCGACAGTTGTGAACACGCCTACGTGAAATCTGCACACACGCGCCATCCGGTTTCCTGAGGGTTCAAAACATACGGCACAGTATAGAGCTGAACTTTCCCTGACATCTTTATACTTCGACCAAGGCATCCATCCATGTTTCCATGCCATCTGCTGTGCCGGTTTAGATGTGCGTGAGGAGACCCATGACAAGCGATCTGTCTATCGCTGACATTTGGGACTGAGATCTGGAGAGTTTACCTAAGCTGTTAACAGCCCTCGTAGACCTACACTAACAGATGGCATGCATTACGGACCCCAAGGTTGACTGCTAGGTAATGGATGGACCCGTCCTGGCCAAGAACTGTGATCTGATCAAAGGTTGTTGTCATGGTAACGGTCACGGTATAGGTCACTTTTATCGGAAGCAACAAGGGAAGTGATTAAAGCATAAAGACACATTTTAGTTTCTTTAAATCAGCTTTACATTACAACAGAGATATTTTGACTAAACACGGAAATAATTTTTTTTCAGGCGTCCCTTTAAATGAGTTATGACTGTTTTTTATTGAAGGCAGACTTTCATCTCAAAATGTTGCCTGCTGTGCATCATTAAACACCACCGAGGTTATTTTTGGTCCCGTTTGTTTGACATCTGTTTTTGAGATATCCTGCTGACTAACAGACAGACAACGAAATTTGGTGGGAAATAAGGACACAGGCCAGAAAAACAAATGATTCGTTTTTAGTGAAGATCCAGGATTTTTTTTCTTTTTAAAAGATTTCCTAAAATGCCGAGATAAACAAATCCATTATAGATCATGTTTCTAGTCTGACAGAAATGTTGTTTATGCTGTGGTTTGTTATATTTGTAGATTACAAAAACTTGCTTATCTTAATTTTCGGTTCAGTTCAGTTCAGCTTTATTCTCCCACTAGGGGAAATTAGGTTTGCAGCCATAATAAGCCAAGCAGTCCACATAAAAACAAAACATAAAAACAATACAAGCAGAGTCTGTTTGTAAAATAAATTACGAAACAAATAAATCAGCAAAGAATCAATAGCAATTGAATACATTTTTAGTTAGGTCTGTAGAAAATCGTGAAAAATACCCGTCACAATAGAGCCTGTGGCGCCATCCTCAAATTTCTGATTTTTGTCTGATTACCAGTCCGAAACTTAAATATATTCAATTTACTGTTATACTTTATGAGACTAAAGCACCAGCAAATATTCACATTTGAGAAGTCAGAACCAGAATATTTGTCAATTTGCTTAAAAAAAAAAAAAAGACTTAATGATTAATCGGTTAACCCCAAAATTGTTGAAGATGTAAATTTTCTGTGCAGCCATTAAAGAGGACCTATTGTGCTTTTTCCTTTTCCTTTAGTGTGGTATATAGTTTTTTGTGCATGTAAAAGGTCAGCAAAGTTACAAAGCCCAAAGTCTCCTGAACTGCCTGAAACACCTTGATTGAAGTCCCGCCTTTTCTTCTGTAACGTGGTGATGTCACCAAGTAACTAATTTGCATAATACCTGCCTAGCGGCTAGTTTGGCACGCCCTCAAACAAAACTAGTTAGAGCCGAGCTGGAACGGAGCCTGAAGAGTTTGGTCCGGTTGACCAATCACAACAGAGAGTGAAAAGAGGAGCTGCAGCACAGCCGGTCTGAGAAAAATAAAGCCTTTTTTTAACATTAAAGCATGTAAACATGTTCTAGTAGAAACCTAAAATACAAGACAATGAGCATAATAGGTCCTCTTTAATGGACTAATTGTTTCAGGTCTAAATGGATCACACTGTATACTCATTAGCTAACTTGCTTTAATGTTTTTGTGTTCACCTCCCAGGAAAACTTCCAAACTGTTTACTTTTAAATTGCGTTAATTAAACCGTGTTGTGGTAAAAATAGCGCCCGTCTGTCTTCATTGTCGGTAAATGTCCGATCCAAGTTAAAAATTAACGTCTCACCTCGTGGGAGACGGGAGTCCAGTTGATCTGTTTGACCCAGATGTTCTGCAGAGCTATCAGGTTAGCCGTATCTGTTGTCATCCGATCGGCTGAGTCTCAGCCCAGCGGACATTATACACCATCCGCGATTTCACAGCAGCTCAATTTACTGAAGTCACATCTCATTCTGGGTCTGTCAGCAGCTCCCAGACTCACTAACAAACTGCTCCCCCTCTTTTTCTCTGTTATCTTTCACTTTACCTTTTTTTTTTTTTACCGCTTTTAGTCCTGCTTTTCCACACATTATATTTGTCCACTGCCAGTTGTTTACACTGTGTGTTTATGTATAAATGTGGTGACCTTTAAACATGCATATACACTGAACATCTGTCTTTCTCCATGTATGGTAACAGCATGTTTTGCATAAAAGAAGATTTCAATCGCCCGTCTCAGATTTGTGCTGATGGTTAGCCATATGAGCTGCTTCCAGCTGTCAGATGAGTTCTTGTTTGCAGAGCTCCACCTGTCCAGCTCCATCTCTCCTCCACTCCGTCTCTCCCTCGCTTCTCCTTCTGCCTCCACCTCTTTCTTGAGAGGAAGCTCGGCTCGTAGAGCAGATAATTTATTCCTGTTTATCTCCCGACTCTGCCCCGTACCGCGGGGAAATGAGAGATGGAAAAACAGAGCGAAAGAGGAGGGCACGCGCTGTTTTCCTTTCATGTAGCTGCAGAAGACAGAAGCAAATGGATGACAGCTTCAGCTCGCAGGGCCTCAGCTCACTAAACACAGTCGAGCACACAGTTGTGCCCTCGCTGTGTTTAACAAGTCAAACTTTGCCTCCTTTGAGAACTTCTGCATATGCCGATCAACTATTGTGTAAACTGTGAATCACACACAGAAGCTTTTAGTGCTCAACTGGCCTGGTTTTTAAGATTTAATATTTAAAAGCTTGTTTTGCCGTTAGGATAACACACCATGTGAAAGTATCTGCAGTGAAGTAGTGAGTACATTAAGAATTAGATTTCATTTTGAGATACTTCTGCTTTCATGAGTAAAGGGCTGCAACTCGTGATTGTTTTCTATCTATTATCTTGTTTTGCCTGACCATCAGTCCAAAACCCAAAGATACCGTAAAAATAATGATATGAAACCGAGAAAAGGAACAAATCCATGTTTGAGAAGTTGGAACCAGATCATGCTAAAACAATTAATCCATTGTCAAAATAGTTGTCAGTTAGTTTTCTGTCAATCGACTAATCGCTTAATCAACTTCATCTTTGCTTTACTGAAGTATTTCCATTTTATGCTACTTTGCACATCTACTCTACTCTGGATGATACCACACTACATGTCAGAGGGAAATATTTTACATTTTATTAACATTGTTGATGGCTATAATTACTTTACAAATTAAGATTTTCCATACAAATCATATGATAATTTTATTAAAAAAAATGATGCATTATTATAGATTAAACTACAGCAATATATGAAGTATTGCATGAAAGTTAAATCTTGATCTAGTAAATAGAAGTTTGATCAAAGCATTAGCATTAACATAGCAGAAAACAACTATTGGCCATGTAAAGATATAGTGGAGTAATGTTAACCCTCTGTGTGTGTTGTAATCAGAGCTTCTCTGTGCTTTGTTGACATAGCCGGGCCGGCCGCGCATGCTTTTAGTGCAGGTTCGTGCATATGAGCGTGACGTGACCCACTGGTGGGAGCATGTCTATGTACCTCCGTTGGTGCCATGCCATTGTTCTGACAGCCCATTATTCCGAAACCCCATGACCCGCCCTACTCTACCTCTACTCTCTCTGGCTTAACATGATATTTTTATCCTAACCTTAACCAACCCAGCCAACATAGGGCTGAGTTTTGCCGTTCATTTCACTGTTAGCGTTGTTAGCACCGTTAGCTAGGGGCCACCAGCTCAGCCGTCGCCATGTTGAGAGCCGTGCGGAGGCAATGCAAATGCTCTCAGTCTCGCATTTAGCACTTTTAAGAAATAAAAACAAAACTCAATGTCTACTTATTAGTTTATTTAGTGGGCTTCTTTTTTGCTTTTTGCAAATGCTTCAGAAAAAGCCAACAAGTGAATCATGATGTGATTATTTTGTCAACTTATATTAAATGTGATTATAGGGTCAGTTAACCCAAATTACAAAAACAAGCACGGTATTTTGTCTCTTATCTTTTTTTTTTTATGGTGTGCTGAAGTATTGAGGTATTCATCACTTCTGCTGCTACCTTAATACGATATATATTAATAGAATTGTGAAAATGTGAATGCATAATTAATTATAATGCAGTTATATAATATATGAATAATTTTACCTTCTGAAAGGGTCAATTCAGCATAATCATTAAATGCACATTGTGCTTATAATACTTCTGTAACTCAGAAAGCAGGACTTTTACTTGTAATCGAGTATTGTGGTATTGCTACTTTTACTGAAGTAAAGAATCGTTCACCACTGTGTATACAGTATGTGTGTATGTGAAAGTGCAGAGTGTATTATATATCCTGTTTCTCTATATATCTCCAAAAATCTCACAAGCCAGATCCCTTTTATCAGTCTCTCATACGATCTGATACAAAACACTGCTGTGCTTTGTATCAGACTTAAACTAGCTCGGCGTATGTGTGTGTGTGTGAGTGTGTGTGTGTGAGTGTGTGTGCGTGCGTGAGTGTGTGTATGTGTGTGTGAGTGAGTGCGTGCGTGTGTGTGTGTCTCAAGTGCATTTTGAGTTGTGTCTTTTTCCTCTCCTCCTGCAGCAGTGTAATCCATGGTTTTGTGCTTCCTCCTCAGGCTCCATGTCAAAGTCAGTTTCAGATGAGATGACTGTGACAGAGCAGACTGAAAGAGCAAAAAAAAAAAAATCACTGCTGGTAATTTCAAAAGGCCGTTAGCAAAAAAAGAAAGAAAACAAAAGTAAGAATAGCACCCTGTGAAACAAAGGAGTACCTGACGAGCGCTGTGTGTAATTATAGCACGTTTAGGGAGACACTGTTTATCACGGTGGGATCAGGGAAGGAGGAGGAAAATTGAGGAAGCAAAAGAAACAAGTTGAGGAGTTAAAGAGCATTGTCGGGTTGTTGCCGTGGGGTAAAGCTTGCCGAGACAGAAACAGGCTTTCTTCATGCTGTAGGAGAGGAATCACTAGCTTGTAAAGCTGTTGTACAACCACAGGTCCTTTAAGTGTCATCTAAGTTTATAAAAAAAAAAGTCATTTTGAGACTTGTTTTGACTCCCAAACTTTCTGGAAGGAATTTCAGATTTTTGAATGTGTTGCCGAGCACGGAAAGAGAAAAATATGTGGTTCTTCTTGAGAGCGCGGCCCATTCAGACGCCGCCTCACACATACAACAACAAAGCTGACTTTATTGGATGTTGAGGCAATAGAAGAGAGGATACCCCCGGGTCCAAATATAACAGAATCAGACCAACAGACAAACATCTCAGGATGAAAAGGAAGGCTGATGGCAGCAGAAACAGTTTCTACAAAGTCGACTGAACATCTTTATCCCTCCCTCTCTGTCTCTCTTTATCACTTCCTGTCTTGCAGGAGCGCTACAGATCGAGAACAGCGAGGAAACGGACCAAGGGAAGTACGAGTGCGTGGCCACCAACTCTCAGGGCGTGCGCTACTCCTCCCCCGCCAACCTGTATGTGCGAGGTAGGACCTGAACCCAGAAATGCACATGCACACACACACACACACACACACACACACACAGACAAACACACATAAATCAACACGATTAAGGTGCTTTTGGTATAAACAAAGTCTTTTTTTTCATTTCTGTGCTTTTTAAACAAGTATTACTAACCCATCCATTGTCTACAATATATGTTGACCCTGTTGTTTGGTATCACCCTTAACAAGTCCACCTTAAACCTCGGTGCGAGCCCTTACAGCGGAGTCAAATTGAACGTGAAGCTGGGAGCACACCTTGGTTTAACTGCATGGAAACATCACTGATCTGTCTACTAAAATGGCTTCTGTACAAGAGGCGGATTAAGAGGAAAAACGTTGCACAAAAAGATGCACAGATTTGATTGGAGATTTGAATGAAATTGGGAGCAATCATGAGATAATCTATTCTTAAATATGTCTACATTAATGGCATCATTTTGCACCCACATGATCCCTGTTTAACTGATTCTAGCCTCTGGACTGTGGGTGCTGATGGCTGAAAGACCACGACCAATGTTGACATTTCTAGTTTTTCTATGTGAAGTGGGATATCGGAGGAGTGTGTGTGCGACGTGCGAGTGTTGGTGAGAGTGTGTGTGATGCAGTGGAGCGAGTGGCTTTGCGCTGGCCGTTTTTATTCTCTCTGTGTTTCCCCGTTCTCTCTCTCCCCCCCCTCACGTCATTGTGTTCTGCATCAACCCCCTCTCATCCCTCAGAGCTTCGAGAAGGTTGGTGTGCTCTTTCTTTTCTTTTGTTACTCCTTTGTTTCAGAAAGCTTCACTTATTGAAACAGAGAGAAACAAAAAAAAATAAAAAAAATAAAAACAGTTAAAGGACACCGGAGAGTAGATTTGAAGTGAAATGTCTCCAAAAAAAAATGAAGAGAGTTGATTTCTCTAAAGCTGCTACGATGATGAAGTGGTCTGCCTACGCAGCAGAGTGCATTGACTGCATTGTGAGGCCTTGTGTGCAGAAACCCTTGGTATTGCCTTCACTCCCCGATCAATGTTTTCTGCATGGTATGATCTTGTTGTCATGGAGACCCAAGAATTGGAAGATTAAAAAAGAGGCGATGTTTGCATGGAAGGAGCGAGAGAGAGAAAGAGAAAGGAGCACCGCTTGCATGTCTGTTGACTGACGGACTGACACAAGAGCATGGCACAGTGTGTGTTGTTCACGCCTATTGATATGCTCGGATTGTGATATTATTGAACTCGTTGTCTTGTCATGTCTGGCTACTGTCTCTTTTTTTTTCTTCTTTTGTATCATCGTGTGTAACGTTGTGTGTCTCAGCACCTCATGTCATCGCATCTGCTCCAATTCTGCACTTGTTGCACTGAGTGGAAATCTTGCACTCGCGCTTGTACATGCCCTTCTGTGTTGACGTCATATGTGCTGTGCAGGTTTGTAGGAGATGCATCAGTTATTTGGCCGGATTCATGCCATAAACTCAAGATGGCGAGAGAATCATCACATCACCTGTGGTGGGAAGTAACTGAGAATAAGTACTGTACTTAAGTTAGTTACTTTACAATTTAAGATTTTACATGACCTTAAACAATATGATGCATTGCTATAGATTAGGCTACACAACAGTATATAAAATATTACAAATTAGCTCCACCTTAACAGTAAAATGATACCTACATATTAATGCATCAATGATTATTAAATTATACAATAATATAACATATCACAGTATACTGTAACCAAGCGGCAACCTCCGGTGCTGTGAAATGAAGCCAGCGCTTAACTGCAGTTCCTCAAATGGCCTCTTGAGGCTGGCTCCAAAAGCGAGTCAATCCCCATCGACCCTAATGTTAAAATGCCCAACTCTACAGCAGAAATAAACATGTTAACAGCCTGGTACAAAATATCCCCGTTCATGACATCTGAACGGTGGGAGAATTTTAAAAGAACTCACCAGTTATATGAAGGCTTAAAGTTTGGCATAATTGAGGGCCGCTTTGCCAATTTTTGGATTAATTGTGAGTTAGGCTGTCGGCACTGCCAAGATGGCAACGAGCTCAGATTTTATGACTCTTTACTTGTGTTCCATGTTGCGCTATGTTTTGGCATTCAGAATTAGCCTGTATCTGCTACTTATGGCCAAAGTTCAGCAAAAATGACACAGTGTTGCTTTAAGTACATTTAGCTAATAATGATAATAATTATGTACTTTTTAAAGGGGAACACCACCTAAATTAATGTTATTTCTAGTAAAGTTCGATCAATGTGTGTGAACATGAGCTCAAAGCCAGAAACCAGAGAAGTAGGTCTCAAACTTGTGATGTCATAAAGTCTGGAGCTGCTCCATAGACAATGAATGGGAGACTGATTTTACCCAACTTAACTTTATTCTATTGCAGTGTTGTTGGTTGTGAAACAGAAAATGTTCCCATATACTCAGATCATTCCCCTGGGTGCTCTCAATGTCATATAGAACATCTCTCCCATTCATTGTCAAGTTTGAGTTTTAGCACTCTAGTTTTTGGATTTGGGAGAGAGTTGTTCATGTTTATTAATATTTTTGGACTGTCTTAGACCATAAGAATAACATACATGAATTTTGAAAATGACCGTACTTCCCCTTTAAGTCAGTGCAGGACTTCTTTGTAATTTAGTATTTTTACATTGTGATATTTAAGCACCTGAATACTGCTCATCTTCAAGATTTCATGCCAACACTCAATTATCAGTATATTTACAACAATATGCCACCTCTACTGTAACACAGCCTGTGCTGTATCTCTGGCTGTTGCTATCTTCCCCAAACACTCCGATACGCCTCCATTGACTGACATTTGAAATTAATCATATCCATTCACATTTTTAGATATCGAGGGGATATTAATGATTCCCTCTTATTACAGTGGATAATGAAAGCAGTGTCCTTGAGACAGACTGGATGATGCTGCGTAAATGTCAGCCTCAGTGACGGTGCTGAACGGGTATATAGCAGTGTGCTGAGACGCAGCGGTAATCCTTATGGCTGTGCCAAGGTCTCCCCAGCCTGTAGCCTCCAGACTCCCTGCAGAGGACGGGGCTAATGATAGCCCCGCTAATAAAGATTGAAGCTCCCGGCTCTCACAAACTGTATAGAAAATGGAGGGGCCCGGCTCGATTAACTTAAAGCTCGGGGCTCTGTGAGCATGTGAAGGATTATCCCTTGTTATGAGCTCACTTTTTTTTTTTTTTTTGTGAAGTATGTCTCTGCAGTGGGTTCTTCTCAGAAATACTGCTGAGTTCATGTTTCAGATTACGAAAACGATCATCTTGAGTCTTCACCTTCATCCTGTTGTTGCTCATATTACCAAACTAATCCATATGCTTAATTAACTGTCTTTTTTTTTGTTTTGTTTTTTTGTCATATTGATGGGTATAAAATAACGGACTGAATGAAAGTGATAGTGTTGTGTCATGCTGCATTGCACCTGCTGTGTGTGTGTCTTGTGCATGGAGCTTTCATGGGTGCAGTCTGTGTGTCTGTCTGTCTCCAGCATGCTCAGATGAGGAGATGCCTGCCTAATCATGTCTGTTTTCTAACAGATCTACCTGTTTTTGTCTCTTTGTCTCTTTCTTGTCTTCAACTTCTGTATCCAATTCTGGGTTATCTTCCGATTATTTTTTTTTCTGCAAGTATTTCCAAATGCTTTGCACTTTATCTGTTATTCATGAAATGATAGTGACGGCAGTCACGGCAATTTTTCTTTTTTTTTTCAATTTGTTGAAATCATGCAAAAATGTTAACTTCTATCCAATTGTCTCTAGATTCTTTGAGTAGGGGGGATGTGGCCCGTGAAGATCCCAAGTAATGACATTAAGGAGTGGAGGTTATGCAGTGAATTTTCCCATATTTTTTATTTTTTTTTTATTTCTTATATATATATTAGAATTACTGCTGGATTTCCAAGTCATCTAAAAAAAAAAAAAAAAAACTCCCATTGTTTTGCTACTGTAACTTTTTATTTTAATATATTTTTATTTCTAGTCTTTTTGCATACTTTTAGAACATTATTTTGCTTCTCACGTTCATGTTTTAGTATGAGCTTCCTAGCGTAGTTTTTGGACAATGTTTCTGCTCTCTGTCTGCCTCCCCTTTCATTCTCTCCTCTCATGCAGAGATGTTTGTCCGTTACTCTCTCTGTCTCTTTCTGTTTCCTGTGTTGTGACCCTGGGGTATCCTCTTCCTCTTCTTCTTCTTCTGTTCCCTTCAACGTCTGATCTTTACTAGTCTTTTTCTCTTACTTTTGAAGCACCTATACTTTCTGAATGGGCCTGACTCTGGTATATAGCCGTGTTTTTAAATAGATCCATGTGTTTTCTTCTTCCTCGCTCCTCTTTTCTTCCCACTTTTTCCCTCCTTCCCCTAAAACCCTCTTCTAATCCTCTCTTTATCTCCACTTCCCTGTCTTCTCCCCTCCTTTACCTCCCCCCCACCCTTTTTTTCTCCTCTTCTTCTTCTTCTTCTTCTTCTGCATTCTGTCTGCACCCTGATGTGTAGGAGCGACAGACACATGTACATAAGTTTATTAACTTATAAACATGCACATACTACCTCACATATCTCTCTCTCTTTTTGCTCGCACTCGTTCTTTCCCGTTCTGCCTCTTTCATGCTGTCTTGGTGTTTTTTTACTTAATGTGTCCAATGATCACTCTGTAATCGCCACAACACCCTTATTATTAGAACCCACTCCTGTCCACATTTCCAATTCATTTGACAACACACTGTATCAGTTATGAATCCTATGTATTGTACAGTATCTTGTTGTACAATGTGGCTGTCCTTTGCTACATTGCCTGTCATTGTCTGGAAGAGAAGCAGAGCTGCCTCTATCTATCTTTCTGTCTCTCTCTCTCTCTCTTAACTTCTTTCTGTCCCTCTATCTGTCTCTCCAGTGTGTCTGCTCTCGTCTCGCTTCTCTCTGTCTCCCTCTCAGTCTTCAGTTCTTCGTTCTCTTCTTTGTGTTTCTCCACCATTTTATCCCTCTTGAGTCGCCCAGGCATGCGAGTGACCTATGAGTTCAGTCTCTCGACGCATCTCTCCCTAACATATAGTCAGCCAAGCTCCAACAGATGTGGTATTGGATATAACTTGCCACTTTACTTGTTCTTCTTATGGGGACACAAATAGCTGGCAGGGCCTATTGATCGGCTCCCATGATGCATACACTCTCTAAAAAAGAAGCCCATCTAATGCAGAAGCACCTCGAGGCACAGAAATCTCAATGAAGTAAAGTTTCTCACTGACGTTTCTGGTAAAGTTTAAGTCATAGCTTGGAGGGGGGAAATGTAATAATAATAATATAATCCAAAACCTGAATCAGAAAGTCTTTTTCTGTTTAAATGAATGATAAACAATAAGATTTTTTTAAAGAAGAGAAACTGACTATAGGTGTCATGTCCTGGTTGAAATGATACTCAAGAGTTTGTCACTATATGATTTTGAGTAAGCAGCTCACTGAATGGTTGAGCTCAACACAAGATTTGTGTCTTTCTGTTGGAATCATCAGTACCATAAAGTAATTGGGACTAAACTTGAAATATCCCTTTGTAATTTTCTGTAAAAACCTTGAAGTTCATTCTCCCCCTTCCTGTTACCTCTCCTCTTTCCTCTCTCTTTCTTTTTATCTTTCTTGCCCTCACTTTTCTCTCTCAATCTCCAACTTGCTTTCTGCCTCTCCCTCTTTTTCTCTCTGATTCTCTCTCCCCACTCCCCTCTCCTTCTTTTTCTCCGCCTTTCTTCTCCTCACTCCCTTCCCCACTTTTCTCGTCCCCCACCTTACCCCTAAACCCCCACCCCCACCCCCTTCCTTTCTACCCCCGACTCTCCTCCTTTCCCAGTGCGCCGTGTGCCCCCCCGTTTCTCCATCCTCCCCTCCAACCACGAGATCATGCCGGGAGGGAGCATCAACATCACCTGCGTGGCCGTGGGTTCGCCCATGCCCTACGTCAAGTGGATGCTGGGCAGCGAGGACCTGACCCCGGAGGACGAGATGCCGATCGGACGGAACGTGCTGGAGCTCAACGGTGTCCGGGAGTCCGCCAACTACACCTGTGTGGCAATGAGCAGTCTGGGTATCATTGAGGCCACTGCACAGGTCTTAGTAAAGAGTAAGAGACGCTCGAATGGCAAAATTAATCATCTGGAAAAGTACCTCAGTTGTTGCTTTATTGAAGGAAGATCCAGCTTGATTAGGTTTCCTCTGTATTTCAAAATGTGTGCGTGTCAGGAGAATTGGATACTCTAAATATCCAGGATGGTAATGTTGCATCTGACTTCTGTCAAGCTCATTTCTCCGTACTTTAACAAAGAATTCTACATATTAAATATGATTAAGGCGCACTCATTATTGTGAGTGATACATAACAGTGTGGGAGAGCATTTAATATGCCCTCTTTGAACAAAACCAATTCAATTAGATTAGATTCAACTTTATTGTCATTGCACACAGTGAGAGCTAGTACAACGAAATGCAGTCTAGCATTTTAATAATATTGCAAACAGTAGTGTAAAGTGCATATACAGTATATAAAGTACAGAATAGCAGTGTTGTAGTCAAGACCACCTAAACAGATACTAAGTCATGACCAAGATCAGAGTGTTTCGAGAACGAGACAACACCAAGACTTTGAGGGGTTGAGACCAAGTCAAGACCAAGACTAAGGAAGGGCGTGTCCCACACTGTATGACTCACTTACACTTACGATAAAATGTGGAACATGCAAACCACTAAGGCACTCCTCAAATTGATCTGAAAGATCCACATTCCCATGAAAACAACCACAGAAAACAAATGAAGATTCCTCTTCATTCACCTCTTTTATTGCCATATATATGTGTGTATAAGTGTACCATGAGAAATGTCTTGATGAAATAATCAAAAGGCATTGCAGAGGTGAATTTTATGTGTGGGAATTTTCCGTTGTATTCTATTAGCAAGAATGATGTTAACGAATAAATCCGACAATGCACTGGCAATTTAGCGATATCCACGCAGTTGTGGACTTGACCGGTCCTGAAATAAAATCCAGGGACCAAGACAAGACCGAGTAAAAATGCGGTTGATTGTGAGACGAGACCCAGACCTTCAAGAGTGGTCTTGAGTACTACAACACTGCAGAATAGTAGGATTAGATGTCACTGTGATATGTTCAAATAAACAAAACAATGTTCAGAACGTACACTATGACTGAATGTATCCTTAACATAGGGACAGAAACCAATAAATAAAAAGTACAAAGTAAGTAATATAATTCTCTTCACCTCCCCTCTCTCTAATCCCCAGCTTTGCCAAAGCCTCCCGGCACACCCATCGTCACAGAGACCACCGCCACCAGTGTGACCATCACCTGGGACTCGGGCAACCCAGACCCCGTCTCCTACTACATCATTCAGTACAGAGCCAAAGGGCCGGAGAGCAAGTACGAGACGGTGGACAGCATCACCACCACCCGCTACAGCATCGGTGGGCTGTACCCCAACACGGAGTATGAGATCAGAGTGTCGGCCTTCAACAGCATCGGCCAGGGGCCGCCCTCTACGCGCGTGGAGGCCCGCACAGGAGAGCAGGCCCCGGCCAGCCCTCCTCGAAACGTCCAGGCCCACATCATATCTCAGAACACGGTGATGGTCCGCTGGGAGGAGCCGGAGGAACCCAACGGACAGGTGGGACTGACAGGTTCTCATTTTGATTTGTTATCAGGAGTAGAAAACATACATTTTACCTTTTATTTTCTTCTCGTCAAACAGCAAAACGTTCTAAATATGGTGGTAAATGTCTACAGCAAAATCACTGGTGCTCAACAAACAAATCCTGTCTGTTCTATATAACAAAGAGCATAGTCCATTCGGTGTGACAGCTCCTAGATTTAGCATCCAGAGCTTCAGATTTTGTCCCATTAATTAAAACTAAAACATATAAAAACTCTGGCATCTCTCATCTTTCAGTGCATTTACCCATCCAGTTCCCCATTTTTTTTTTACATTTTTACTCATAATTTAACTTGTGCACTGTTATTTTTAAAATTTTGTATTTATATATTTATTCATGTCCTTCTTCTTGTGTTTTCTGTTTTACCGCTGCACAGTCGATCACCTTCTGGGGACATATAAAGTGACTGATTGATTAAAAGTAGCATTCTAGTCTTTTAAAACTGAATGGCATTTACGTTCACTTCTACAGACTGACAACAATTCAAAATTGCACAAAAGCCCACATGAGGTTAAAACAATAAAGCCTTAATAAAATCTACCATTGGGAGCTTTTTTCCATCGTGCAGGTTCACGTCCTTAGTAGGGATTGTGTGTCTTGCCAGAGATTTCCCTCCTGTAACTCCCTCGCTACTTTCCCGTCCCTCTAAAGAAAGAAAAGGTAATTGGACTGTCCGCTCTAAGTTAAGAGCACTCCCTCTTGGGGCCGATTTCCTTTTCTAGCCTACCTAACTGTATAGTAGGTTCATAAAAGTGCAAGTCTGAATAGAGGATGGGGATTATAGATATTAAAGAGTAATAGCGGGAGAGGTGGGAGAGGTGGAGGTGGAGGTGGAGGGTGATGGCGTGGCAGCAGGATTACATATACTCTGAACTGCCCATACACAAATCCCACAGGAGGGTCAGGGGAGGTATAGTGATTATATCTTCAGTGTGAGGGCTTGTGTTGGAGCTGGTGAGAGTGAGATTTGTTTATCAGGGTCAACTGCACAACAGCTGCAGATGTGAGGACGTCACCTTGTGACAATGACCTCTGATAAACACCGAACCAACAAATCCACAGGACCATCTGCACCAAAGTAGGACATAACTCAAAGGTGACGACCTCAGCTGTGATAAACTCTAGTTGTGTATGAAAGATGGTATTATGGATTACCATGGGTGGAAGATCACGTAATGCGGCCCAGTCACTGATGACCTTAAAATCCAGTCCCAATCCAGAAACTCCATCTAGCGGCCTTTCTTTCTCTCTGCTCCTCTGTTGTTGTAGGTGAAAGGCTATCGCGTGTACTACACCATGGACCCGTCCCGGCCCATGAATGAGTGGCAGATCCATAACGTCCAGGACAGCGTGATCACCACCATTCAGAACCTGGTGACGTCGGAGACCTACACCATCCAGGTCCTGGCCTTCACCTCTGTAGGGGACGGACCCTTCTCAGACCCCGTCCATGTTAAAGTCATGCCTGGAGGTCAGTGTGTGTGTGTGTGTGTGTGTGTGTGTGTGTGTGTGTGTGTGTGCAAAACATAATGAGATGAGAGAGAGGAGGAATGCACACCAGTGTTGGAGAGGTGCTGACCATAGTGAAAATACAAGTGTAAAGGAAAATATCGTAGCCACGATGCATAAAAATGATTTAATAATTTAATAACGTTTCGTCAGTCTTCTTCAGGGACAAAAACAGCTCCACAGGCGTTAACTAGGGGATAAGACAGAGGTGTGCTCAATCATGGGGAGGAGTGTCCTCGATCGCATTTACATATTGTTGGAGGAGCATGATTCCATGATTCATTAGGCATTTAAAAACCACATTAGAAAAAACTGTTTGAATCAAAAACTTACATCAAAAAAGTCTACATATTAATATCAGAAAAAAAAACTAGGGCTGTCATTCGATTTTAATCGTGATTAATCGTAAATTAATCACACATTTTTTATCTGTTCAAAATGTACCTTAAAGGGAGATTTGTCAGGTATTTCATATTCTTATCAACATGGGAGTGGGCAAATATGCTGCTTTATGCAAATGTATTTATATATTCATTATTGGAAATCAATTAACAACACAAAACAATGACAGATATTGTCCAGAAACCATCACAGGTACTGCATTTAGCATAAAAAATATGCTCAAATCATAACATGGCAAACTGCAGCCCAACAGGCAACAACAGCTGTCAGTGTGTCAGTGTGCTGACTTGACTATGACTTGCCCAAAACTGCATGTGATTATCATAAAGTGGGCATGTCTGTAAAGGGGAGACTCGTGGGTACCCATAAAACCCATTTTCATTCACATATCTTGAGGTCAGAGGTCAAGGGACCCCATTGAAAATGGCCATGACAGTTTTTTCTCACCAACAGTTTGGAGCGTTATTTAACCTTCTTGGCGACAAGCTGTATGACATGGTACCAATGCATTCGTTCGGTTTTCTAGTTTCATATGATACCAGTAACTTCACTCTCGCTTTAAAACTGCTGATTGCTTTAATGCATTAAAGAAAATAGTGGCGTTAAAACTAATTTGTATTATAGCATTAACTTTGACAGTCCTAGAAAAAAAATATAAGGCCATACAAGGTCAGATCATTTAGGCCATTAGGGAGAAAGGTATTTAAGTAAAAAGCCAAAATCAAAATAAAAACATTATCATTGGTAGATGCTTGTGCATGCTGGTGCATGGATAACAGCTAAGTAATGGTCTTCATTTACTCATGTGCAGGAGAGAAGTGGTTGTTTTTCAGAGCATAAATGACTCATTATTTGTGCGTGTGCATGTATACAAATTTAAGTAGCTTATTGGAGTGTCTTATGTAAAGTTTGTGAGGCAATCCACTGTGAAATGCAACGGAAATAAGCTTGACCTGTCAGGAAATATGACTTCTTCAAAAGGAATAAATTCCACCTGCTGGGACAGAACTGTGGAGACTTATGAAAAGGAAACAGGGATTAGCAGCCAAAAATGTCCCTCGTACCTCGATGCTGCCCGTGTCACTGTGACAGCTGCTGCAAGTCGCAGGTTTTTATGTGATGGGAGGGACAAAGAGATGATTACTCTGATGGTATTACTGGTTTAAACTGAGCTCCTGCTACGCCATCAGATGTCTCTAAAAAAGTCTGCCATTTTCCAGCTCACAAAAGGAATGAGATTATATAAAAACTGCACAAAAATACAAGAGGTTTTGGAGATTTAATGGGTGTACATTTTGACACTGAGAATTAATACATAATTTTTTTTATTCCACTATGACTTCAAATCACCTGAAAAATTAGGTCAGGTTAAAAAGGATTGATTTCCAATCTCGGTAATTTATCCGTGACATTAAGTATTTATGACTTAATAAGCAGCAATTACAGCTAAAGTTAGGAAAAACAAAACTCTGCTCCCACACAGTCGTGTTTGATCACATTTGATTGACGGTGCCATTTCCCTGGCAACATAATTACCATTCATATTTTAATAGTATTGACATTAATACACTTAATAGCCTATGCCACTTTTATAAACACAATTACAAAGTGCTTTACAATTAAAACAAAACAAGACAGAAAAAAGCTACAAAAGTCTCTAAAATAATGAGGACACTAGGCGGGTTATGAATAATACTACCAGCATAATAGAAATAAAAAACAATATTTAGAAAAATGTAATGTAATTAAATGTAATAAATTAAAAAAGGAAAAATAAAAACACAGGGTATAACAGATATAAAATTGACACAATAAAAAGGGATGGTAAATTAGAAAATTAGAAAAAGGCTTTTGAGTAAAAGTGAGTTTTTAAGAAGTGATTTAAAAGATGTGTTATTGCTAAATTCTTGCATGGTGCATGGAAATATTTAGCGTATGTGAGATAACCAGTATTGTTCCAACTTTGACAGATAATATCCTGTTCATGTTGATTCCCATCACTAAAAAGCTGTTGAAGAAAAGAGGTTTTCAGGACCTTAGACTGTAGAGGAATACTATAAATATATATATTTAGATAAAGGAAATACTGACTGACTGTTATGTCTTGTCCCCTTCAGTTCCAGGCCAACCGGGGAAGTTTAAAGTCGGTAAGGTGGCAGACACCAGCATTGAGCTGACCTGGGAACCTGCTTACACAAAGGAGGGCATTGTCAACTATGAGCTGCTCTACAAACCTGTCAAGTTTGGCAGCTTGGTAAGACCTCTTACTCTCCTCTTATGAACCTGTCTGCTGGGCGGACTTCTTTAACAAGACAGAAGGATGAGAGGACAGATAAAAGAAGAAAGTTTAAAAGATTTAACCCCGGCGTCCGGCGCCCACTGTGACTTCTGGTGACAGTCTCGTCTCTTTAATGATTTCTTTGTCGCTCCCCTCATCCCACCTCTCGTCCTTTCCTCTGCTCCTCTTTCTTCTCTCTCGCAGGAGAAGCTGACCTTCGGGCCGAGGAATTCGTACACGGTGGAGGGTCTGAAAGCGAACACGGAGTACTCCTTCTCCCTGGCCGCCATCTCGAGCAAAGGCATCGGAGCGTTCACAAACGAGCTGGTGCAGAGGACGTCGCAAGCCAGTACGTACATACTGTACCTGCAGGCACTCGCGGATGCCACGAATTGAAATTGTATCATGTTTCAGTGTTGTACACAAATCTAATGCAAATACTTCTACACACAAACACGCACAGGTCAGAGTATACTGTCCTCAGCTCCCGGGAACCGTCTTCACATCTCTCCATCTATCTCATTTATCAGCCCATCTGTCCAACCCCACCTCCCATCCATCCATCTACGTTTGACTGTGCCTTTCTTCCTCCGCTCAGCCTCTCGCTTTCTTACACAACCAAAACATCATGACAGATGGAGACGAAGCACCGATTAATGTTTCACTCTTCCTTTTCTTCGCCTTCCTTTCACTTTTTTCCACTCTATCAGTGTCTAATGTCTTTGAAAGGGGCGAAACTGCCTGCCACTTATTGGCTAGCAGCCAGTGGTGAGGAGCATTAAAGGATGTTGCTTGGCCTGCTGTGTTGACAGGTAAGTGCTGGCCAGTCTGTATTTTATCCACGATGAACTTGGATTCTCTCCCTTGTCTCCTTTTCTCTATTTTTTGTTTCTGCACAATCGCTGATATCCGATATACAGTCAGAGTCAAATAATTTGCTCTGACATATCGAGTCAATACATATCTGCCCGTAAGAAGAAAAGGCAGAGATAATGGAGAAAACGGTGCAAGGAAAAGAATCCATTAAGTAGTCGTGGTCGAGAAAAAAGCAAGTCCTGCAGTTCATGGGCGCCGTATGCTGTATCGCTTCATCGGTAAGTTTTTGTCAAGTATTCAACAATCACTCAACAAAGATTCAACACTGTATTCACAATCAGTACAAAATGTGCTAAACACTTTCAGCTGGTTTTTATTTCACTCTTTACCTCAAAAAAGAAAGAGAGACCAGGAAAGGGGGGGTTTCAGGAAAGGGAAGGTGCCAGATAAGCAGACTATTTCATGCAGCAGAATTCATTTCCCAGGGAGGTTATGTGCGCTTTGTTATCGCCAAGCTTTGGTGCACATCTAGATTGTCCCCCGAGGCCAACAGAACAGTGGCTGTACGGCTGAGTGGATAGATACTTGAACCTGTCAGCTATGACTATTACACTCCCACACATACACACATGCTATACACTCCCGGGCTCGCACACAGGCCCAGACGCCTCGGCCATGTTCGCCGTCATGTGTGCGCTCTTTAAGGAACATTATATAGGGGTGAGTGCAGTTCAGGGATCTGTGGTGATGAAGGTGTGTGATTCCTGGCTTTTCTGTACTTTGTTTGTTACAGTATATATGCCAGCCTGCTTCTGATTCAATCCTTGTCTGCAATTCATCATTCTAGCCTGACTTTCAATATCCGTCTGAGTGCCTTTCGCTCCCGGGCTCCTTGTTCTTTTTTACTCTCTTTTTTTTCTTTTCAACCTGCCTCCTAAATCCTGTGTGAGATCTGTTTTAGTTTGTTTTGTTCTTCCCGTTGTGAAGACCTTCCCCTAGTCAGCAGTGGAAAGTCTCAGACCACTCTATTATCCCAAGGACTCAGGGATTATGCCACCGTGGGGGCTGGTGTTGTGAAATGTGTATATTTGTCTGTGCTCGTGTGCACTGAGCCGTGCATCCCCGCTTTAGAAAGAAAGATCTGTTTTTCATTCATAAAAGTGGATCCTTTTATGCCACTAGCAACGGCTAAAGGATAAGATATAATCACTGGGTATCGGTTGCACATTCTCCTTGGGTATAATTAAGTTGTCCACTCAGGGTCGATACTCTTGTCTCTTGGTTTATTTCATTAGGCCCTAAGTCTAACATTATGCTTTTACATTATGTGGTTGCTCTCCTTTTGTGCCTCACTCATGTTTGCCCTGGCGTTATCTCTTTCAGTTCACTTTACCTTCATCTCTTATTGTTTCCTTTTTTTATCCTTATCTCCTATCCGTGTATTTTCCCCCTCTCTCTTGCTTGTTCAACCCCAATCTCTTGGGTCTCTCCTAAACTCCTCGCCCCTTGTCCAATCAGAGCCCTCAGCTGCACCCGAGGGTGTGTCCTGCGAGAGGGCCAGCTCCACCTCGCTGAGAGTAAGTTGGAGGCCGCCTCCAATGGAGGGTCAGAATGGCGAGTTGGCAGGTTATGAGCTGAGATACCAGAGAGTTTCTGGGGCAGGAGGCGGAGGTCAGGGCCGGGAGGTGAAGGTGCTTCCTATCCCGGCCTCGCCGGGGCAGACAGTGTTAGAGGGGCTGGAGAAATGGAGCTGGTACAACATCACCATGGCAGCCTTCACCACGGAGGGGACCGGACCCAGCAGCCCGGCTGTGATTTGCAGAACTGATGAGGATGGTAAGCGTGAACGCCGTAGATCAGACCTAAACAGTATTGATTGTTTAGTTGATTATTTACTGGCTAGACTGTTGCTCACTTAATTAATTCTGAATTTGTGTGTGTGTCTGTGCGTGTGCTTAGTTCCTGGCGCAGCCCCTCGTCAGGTGGACTTCCAGCCGCTCAACTCCTCAGCACTGCGGGTCACTTGGCGGCCGGTGTTGCCACGGTTACGGCAAGGCCAGGTCCGTGGCTACCAGGTGCATTTCAGCCGTGCCGAGAGCGGTGAATCACGAAACCTTCCCCGGATCAAAGACCTCTTGCTGGACGAGTCTCAGGTGACGTCACAACTGAACATTTAAACAATGAAAAGAACGTTCATGTATTTTTATCATTAAACATCCTCCCTCTCTCTCTTTTTTGTCCTTTGACTCACTCCTTCTCTCATCTGTCTCGGCCGCCTGTGGGGTGTGTCTCATCTGTGGGATAAGATGGAGGAGGGTGACTCAACTCAATATGTGAGTGCAGACTAGCCATCCCAAGCACAATGCATCCAATTCATTACACGGAGACAGCTATGAAGTCCTCATTATTGACCACCAGAGATTTGTTTAGTCTCTGATACTTTTTGATCATTTCTTACTGAAGCATAACTGTAAAGAAAGGGAAGAGGAAAGAGATCTGTGTATTGTCTCGTACCAAAAGGAATGAGTTCGCAGTATTTGATGGTGCTGTTGTGCGTTTTCCCCCACAGGAGCTGATTTTAGGAGGTCTGAAAGCAGAGACTTTGTACTCCATCTCGGTGGCAGCGTACACCACCAAGGGGGATGGAGCGCACAGCAAAGCCAAGCTGGTGCAGACCCTGGGGGTTGGTAAGCATATGCCAAGTATACAGTTCAGTGCACTGGATTTAGTAACATACTCAAGAATTGATCTTACAGTAAGCTGCGCCAGCCAGCAGTAAATAAACAGCCAAATCAATTCTAATTCTTCCACAAGATTTACATGATATATGTTTTTATATATATTACCATTGATTTTCTGCTGCCTACCTCGTTGTTTTGCAGTGCCCGGCCCCCCCTCCCTGTGGGTGCGTCCAGGATCTGGTCCATCAGTGGTGGTGCGGTGGGCTCCTCCGGTGGAGTGTTCTGAGTCAGGCTCTGACAGCCGTGGGGCCCCGGTGCTAATCCAGGGCTACCGCCTACAGTTTGGCCTAAAGAACACATCTTTAGACACCACAGTGAATTTCACGAATCGGGAGAAAAACTTCACCGTCGTAAACCTCTCCCCGGGCTCCTCCTACGTCTTTGTCCTCTCCGCGAAGAGCCGAGCCGGCTACGGAGACGTAGTGCAGCAGGAGATAACAGTACCCATGTTCTCACCCTCGGGATACCCCAAAATAACTGACTTTGTAAACGCCACCTGCTGCTCCCTCCAGTTCTCCTGGCTGCCCCCTTTCCCAGAGGAGTGCAACGGTGTCCTCACAGAGTATACCGTATCTTACAAAGAGGCCGCTGGCCCCAAACCCTCTACTGACCCCGGCCCGACAGCCATACAAGCTCCCACTGCTCCCCCGTGGCTGATCACGCTACCAGCGAGCGAGTCCAGCTACATCATCCTGGGCCTCAATCACAGCACAGCCTACGAGGTGCAGCTAAGAGCCCACAACAAGGCAGGGCCAGGCCCCTTCAGCCCACCTCTGGTGAGCCGAACCCTGGCCTTTGAAACAGGTAGGGCTGGCTTTAGGCCACAGGAACACCCCTCACCTTCTAAAGCACTGGTTCAGCTTCACATCTCCGCTCCCTTTACTGTGGATTTCACTCCAAACCACTAAACTGAATGAAGTGTGGGCCAGTTGTTACAGGTCGGCCGTCCGCCTGTGCTACCTCAGGGAAGCCGAGAACTGCAAAGTCCAGGGGAACACGACTACTCCCCCCAACCTCCTCCACTCACTCACTTATACCTTCATCACCTACCCTTCACCACCAGTGGAAGCAGGCTGAATGTTAATGGATGTTTGCTTCAAGAGCACTGCTTATCACAAACCTTCAGGTAAAAGTCAATACAGGGCTCGGATACACAGTATCTAATACGGCAGGTAAGTGTTCAGTCTGAATTAAAGGGAGTACCGGCGTCTGGTGCCTGTATCTGCAGGTAAGCTTTTTTTATCTGATAGACCTCCACCTCCACCTTTTCCAAAGCCTTTGCTGACGAGCTGAATTCTGAGTCTAACAAACACAACCTTACACTCTGAGAATGTGGCATGTCACATTCCTGCAGCCGGTCTGTCTGTTATCTGTTCTTATTACTCTTGACATCCACTCTCCTCATCACCTGCCCATCCTCCTAACCATCATGTATTCTTCCCCCAGTAACAAAGCTGACTGACGCGTCTTCCATTTTTACAGGTAGCAGCGGGAGAGCAGATGTGATGTGAATAAAATACTTCATCACATGTGACTCTGTTTTTTGTTTCTTTGTTTCCTTCTCAGATGTGCCGAGGAATTTTTCTGTCAATCTGGCCACTAAGACCAGTGTTCTTCTGACCTGGGAGTTTCCAGAGAGCAGCAACCCCTATCGCTTTACTGTATGTCCACTGTCTGGTGCATGTACATGTGTCGTTACTGACATACGCCTAGTCTGTCATTTCTTCAGATAGTGTATGAAATAATACAACTAGGGCTGTCAAAGTTAACGCGATAATAACGCAGTCTTCCGGAGGTTGTACCGGGTTCAGTTTTAAAGCTAGAGTGAAGATACTGGCATCATATGAAACTAGAGATCCCTAAAGAATCCATTGGTACCAACCACGTCGTACTAGTTTGTAAATAACGCTCCAAACTTGCGCAAAAATGTTGGCAAAGAAAAACAGGCATTGCCATTTTCAAAGGGGTCCTTTGACCTCTGACTTCAAAATATGTGAATGCAAATGGGTTCTATGGGTACCCACGAGTCTCCCCTTTACAGACATGCCCAATTTATGATAATCACATGCAGTTTTGGGCAAGTCATAGTCAAGTCAGCACAAAATCATGTTATGATTTGAGCATATTTTTATGCTAAATGCAGTGCCTGTGAGGGTTTCTGGACGATATTTGTCACTGTTTTGTGTTGTTAATTGATTTCCAATAATAAATGTATACATACATTGGCATAAAGCAAGCACATTTGTCCACTCCCATGTTGATAAGAGTATTAAATACTAATCTCTCTTTAAGGTACATTTTGAACAGATAAAAAATGTGCAATTAATTTGCGATTAATCACGTTTCAAAATTGTAATCGATTGACAGCCTTGAATACAACATTTGAAAGTAACATTCGTTGGGTGCTTTTGATTATAATACCTCACATGATCATAACTTTTTGTATTTTTAGTATACAACCTGAATTATACTCCCAAATGTTCCACCTGTGGGATGCTGGCTTTATGTAGAATTTCATGGAGTAGTACTATGACAAGTTACACGAATGTTTACTATATATAACAAAATCCCAAAACCAGCACCTCTAAAGTTCTATAATTAGCATGTTTTTTTTTTTGGATGGATTAAACAAACTAGATACAACGTGTTATTTAGTGCGCTTCAGTGGTGCTGGTAGACGGATTATGTTACCCTGGAAGAGCCAGGCTAGCTAAGTTAGCCAGCTGCTTCATTTGCACAACACAAACATGTGTTTCCCCCCCAAAAAATACTTTTTCTATTAAATTTGGTGTAAAGTGGGGCAGTGCAACATTGTGAAGAACCCTTGAAAACTTCCAAGAAGAAAAGAAAATAACTACTTTCTAGGATATATGAGAAAAAATTGTTTTAATTGAGACAGACTAAGCTCAACGGGAGGCATGCATGTTAAAGTATAATAGGATATCGTCAGCATACAGTATATAAATCTTTGCCTTTTACCCATTGTTCTAACTTCACCAATCCTCTCCAATCATCCAGGTGGAGTATAACCGACAGAAGATGGAGGTGGACGCTCGTCTAAGAAAGGCAGTCATCCCAAACCTTCAGGCTGACACCAGCTACGACTTTAAGATCACCGCCCCGGAGGGAAACATGGGAGGCCTTCGCCACCGCATCTCCGCCAAGACCTCCCCGCCAATCATCATCCGCCGCCCTGAGATTGACCACACCCGCGACACCGAGACCACAGTCACCATAATCCTGCCGTCGCTGGAGACTCGTACTCCTATCAAGTAAGATGGAGCTTCAGATGAAGTAGTCTCCGTGGTTTTCTTAGACTTGCTGTACTCAGGCGGTCAGATGATCTGTAAAGGTGTGGGGCATGACGATGATAACACTACCTGACTGACGAGATGTAAAGATGCAGTCTTTAGTGCAACAAATTGGCGAGGAAACGTGAAAATAGTTAGACATGCTTGCTATCATATCAGTGCAGCCGGTGTTATGTTGTTTGTCCTCCTCTGCTCCCACAGGAATGTGTATGTTGTTGTGGTTCCGCTGAGGAGAGCCCGCGGCGTCATCAGACACCTCAAGAGCCCAGACGAAATGGACCTTGAGGAGGTGAGAACCACAACAATGACAGAAACCCACTGATGTCTGTGCCTGGAAGGAGGAAAAGACCTATAAACACACGCACACAATCCAATTTTCTAAGAACTCCTGGCAACGCTTACCCTTTATACTTCCATATCAGTGTTTAAACATTAGTCATAGATATTGGAACGTCTCATTTTTCTTGTCCGTCTCTTCCGTCTCTCTGTTTCTCTCTTTTTTTCTCCCCTCTCCATCCCCCAGCTGTTAAAAGACATCAGTCAAAAGCAGAGGGATTCTCGCCAGCAGAAGCAGGTGGACCTGCGGCGGGCTTACATCACAGCCCGTTTCACACCTGCCACCCTGCCGGCCTTCTTCACCCTGGGGGACCAGCTGGACTACGGAGGCTTCGAGAACCGAGCCCTCGAGGCGGGGCAGGAGTACGTCTTCTTCATCCTGGCTGAGCTGAACTCCACAACCGGGGTACTAAAGCCACCGTGTCGCTTCTCTTACGTCTTCCCGTGTTTATAACCACTCCCTCATTCCCCGCTGCCCGCGTTTCTGTGCTGCAGGCTGTCACTATACATTGTAATCAATACGGCCTCGCTGCTAAAACAATAAAATGCACGTCCGTCAAAGCGGTGTAAGCAAAAGGCAATAACCTCAACGTACTTCCATCACCACTGCTAATAAAGAGTGAGTGTACTACAGTGGCAGTAGAAGACATATTGCCCTGTGCACTGCCCTGGATCATGTATTATGTGCATTTGAATTGGAACAGACGTAAATATATGGCTTGAATTAGGATAGATTTTATTTTTTATTAGACATGTTTTATTAGGGACACTTAGCCCAGGGGATGCTCTTCAAAAGTCCTTCAGAACTAATAAAAAGGCACTTTATTCAGTTTATTGTAATTACAGAGACACATGTAATGTCAGTAAGCTCAGGTACATTCTTTATGATCAAAATATAATCTCATACTCACATGTGCACGTAAAACCAGTCACTGGTCGCTTGGTCACAATTACAGGGATGCTCCTTCAATCTAATGCAATCCAGTGCAACAGCTCTGCAATGAATACTACCTTTGAGGGTTACATTTTGTTGAGTCTTGGTGCAAGAGCTCTGGGATTGACTCTTTGGGGGGCATTGTTATTTTGTCCACTGAGATAAAAATAAATAAAAAATACTGAGAAATACCATAAAAATCACACCCTTCTTTCTGATCAAAAAGAAGTCCTACCGCCAAAGCTGCTATGATCTAGTCCGTTATCTCTAAAACAGAAAAACAAAAACACCTCCAGTGTCTTGTTTTCCTGACTCTGTGCCTGTGTGTTTGTTTACAGAAAATGTACGTGGCCAGCCCCTACACCGACCCCGTGATCGCCCCAGATTCAGACCCACAGCCGCTTGACGCAGGTGACGGTCTGATCTGGGTGGTTGGGCCCGTCCTCGCTGTTGTCTTCATCATCTGCATCGTCATCGCTATCCTCCTTTACAAAAAGTGAGTGGGACAGCTTTGATTATGACTCTTAATGTCAACAAATCCCATGAAAGAACTAGTAATTCATCACTCAATACGTTTTGACTTCTCTGTTTGTGTCTCGGATTAAGTCACCACCAATCCCCCTAGTCATCCTTACTGATTATATAAATCTTAAAAAATACACAAACATATATTTTTATGTTTAAAAGATGCTTAATAATTTCATAAAACAGGGGGGGCGCATGTTTCTCAAATGGGAGTAAATAGTCTATCTGTTGGGGACTATTTTCAGCGACGGATTAATACATTGCATTTGGTGTTCTCGTGAGTATTTATGGCACCAGTATGAGACGTCTGTCTGATTCACTCAGTAAACTACAGTGTCCATGTTTATGGTAATGAAGGAACATGTCACTTATGCGCACAATGCACAATTGTGTGGCTCATTGATGTGTTTTTTTATGGTTTTTGGACAACAATGGAGATCTATATGGACAGAGGAATATCAGGCTTTGGCTACACAGACAATACTTGTCAGTAGAGTAAGGGCCAATTAATCGTTAGTTTTGTTTTTTCAGGGATTATTTTGAATTTTCCGACCTTATTTTTTAAAGATACATAAAGTTTCTGTCTGCGATGCTCTGCACTCCCACTGATATTTCTTGTACCAGTATTGTTTAATTTTCGACTATCCTCCCACAATTGCTCAACTTTCACCCTTATATTCATCAAATTTGTTCCAATTACGAAGTTTGTTCTCCCCCTCAGACAGCTCGGAAACAGTCTGTTCCCGCTATAGGCCCGTGATATCTGCTGCAAACCATCAAGCTTTTGAATGCTAATGCAAAATATTGATTTAGCTCTCTAACAATCTGTCCGTTTCCTTCCTTTCCTTCCTCTAATTATTCCTTCCCCTTGCTCTTGTTTCACTGGAAGCAGCAAACCTGACAGGTAAGATTAAACCAATGTCAAGCTCTTTGTTCGTTTTAACCCCCGGCAATTACATGATACCAGATGCCGTGCAGAGAACTTGTACAAAGTCGTAAAACACCATATCTACTAATGCACTATTTACTCGGTTCGAGTGGCCATGCTAATGATGTGTCACCACCGAGTCTGGTTTTATTTCCTCCCTGGTTTGTTTGCATGTGCTAATTGCCCTTTTTGACTCACCGGTGTTTGAGCAGCAAGCGCAAGGACTCCGAACCCGGAACCAAGAGCCTTTTGAGCAACGCAGAGATGATGGCGCACCACCCGACAGACCCCGTGGAGATGAGACGCATCAACTTCCAGACTCCCGGTAGGAAGCGCGGACCCACACAGTCACCCAAACACACACTTTGTATTTGCATACTAAAGTGTACTTCCCATTGCTCATTATTGGATGATGAAATATTCATGCGACTAATTTTAACTTGAGATTTATGCAGACAAGATTGTGAAAGCACTCCTCCGCATCACAACCAACCTGGCAGCTAGCAGTCGTTTCTGAGATCAAAATGCCCAGGTAGTACAGTCAGTGCTTTGCTTAGTCACGGCTGAGTCATGACAGTGTGACAAAATTTAATCATCTCCGCTCGCCCACAACCCACATGCCAGGCTGCAGAAAGCACATCAGAACAGACAGAAAGCTTATCAAAGTCAAAAAATGATATATGAAGAGGTGAGTGGCGGGTTAACTGTGATCATTTATAAAGGAATTAATTCTGTCTTCGCCAGCGTAACCAGCTCAAACCCCACTGTGAAGTAACTACATGGATTGTGCCGCTCCCAGCCCCCTACAGAGTGAGATCTAACAACACAGCTGCTTTTGGTCGTGCCACCGGGGTCCATGATGCTTCGCTTTCACTTCTTTCACTGAATTAACAGCATCCAAAAAAAACCACACTTGGCCTTGAGGAATTGAATCAGTGTGCTCAGTATATTTTCATGGTTGCAGTTTATAAAAGTCTCGCAGGGTTTCGTGTTGAAAAGGTGGCAAGATGTGTCACCGTGGAGAAAGGTTTAGTCCGTTACGTGCCAGCATGTATAAGGTCAAATGATATCACTTTTTTATTTCATCCATAGGTGAAGGCCTGAAGTTTTTTTTTACATGTCCGTGGGAAGCAAAGTAAAACCCACAGAACAAAGCACTTCAGCACTTCTCTTCTATCATATGATTTTTTTTACTCTCATGTGGCAGCAACCCTGAAGCTCCCACCTCACCCACTTCTCCTCTCCTGAGATTTGTGCTTTTGAGATGCTCGGCAGAGATGAAAAATTTGTTTCCAACTAAACGGACTGATGCTATCTGAGGTGATTTCGGTCGTGACAGGAGCGTTTTGTCGTGATCACCTGGCTGTGGGTTGCTGCGGGAGAAAATAGCTGTTGATATGAGCCTGTTTTTTGAGATCTGTAGCAGCAGAAGGACTTAAACGCTCTTCATAGTGCATCCATCGACGCGCATTACGATTTCAAGGAACATCGAGAATGCGTTCTGACTCCAATAGATTGGGTTTATTGTGTACAAAGCGGTGTTTCTTTGATTTATTGTTGTAGCTATTTGCCTTTTTGAATGGACAATGGATCGCAATAGCTTCTCTGTTCTCGCTCCAGCTGTGAACAGAAACGACTGTACGAGGCATAGGTTGCTTCCTTTGTGTGTGTGTGTGTGTGTGTGTGCGTGCAACCCTCCTAATTAGTGTTCTGTCTGTGTTTGTTTTCTCTGAGTCGTTGCTCCTCTGATCACAGAGAAAGCAATTTATCAAAGAAAAACAATTTACAAACAAACAAGGCTCGCCTCACTTTGTCCTCGCACATGGATCAAAATTGATTTTCTGCCTCAGCGTGCGCCTTAATGTTATGTGATGTTCTCCGATTGTATAATTATCTTCAACGTCTTTGCATATGAGCGATGTTGACCCGCAGTAATTTAGGTCACTCAGTTGAAGTCTGCGTCACCTCCGACCCCTTGTTGTCACGCAGGAATGATGAGCCACCCTACCATCCCCATGAGCGAGCTGGCCGAGCACATAGAGCTGCTGAAAGCCAACGACAACCTGCGACTCTCCCAGGAGTACGAGGTGGGAAGTACTTTGTTATTCCATATGAATAAACAGATAACATCCTTATTGTTTAGAGATGTTAAGCCGGTTAAGCCTTCGCTTCATAAAGCAAATCATATTTAACATTTGCATCTCTGTGTGCAGATTATCTTTTCATGATTTATTCAGCACTGCAATTTGTTGCTATAACTTGTCTACATTACAGAGCACTCTCTTTCCATTATCCTCAAATGCACCACTAAATATGCCACCACACGCTGTTAATATGTGTGTGTGTTTGCTGCTTCTTCCCAGTCCATCGACCCCAGTCAGCAGTTCACCTGGGAGCATTCGAACCTGGAGGTCAACAAGCCCAAAAACCGCTACGCCAACGTCATAGCGTACGACCACACCAGAGTCGTCCTGGCTCCCATAGAAGGTGAGGAGAACCGCCAGGTAAAGAAGATGTTTAGAGCTCCTAATGGGAGTCTGAGCATATTTGTGTGAACACAAAGAGAAGGGGGGGGGGGAGCTGCATGATGGATGAAATCTGAAATTGCAAACAGTGCTCAAGACTGCCTGTGTGCAGTGGCACGAGACTGACAAACAGCGCGAGTGCATTCAAGTGCAGCCAGCACTCCTCCAGAACAAGAAAGGGGGAGAGCGGATTTGATCTGCAGCTCATGAATTTACACCGACAGAGTCTTGTTTGTTTTGTTGTCGTCCGCTAGTCATCCAGCAGCCGTCTGCTGGAAGCCGCGGCTGCCAGGTACAAACAGTTCGTTAGGCTGTTTGATGTCATACATGCAGGTTAATTTATTATGTCGCTTATGCAGATCGCAGTTTAGCAAGAGCCTCACAAGTGTCTCGTTTTTTGCAGGTATCCTGGGGAGCGACTACATCAACGCCAACTACGTTGATGGCTACAGGAAGCAGAACGCCTACATCGCTACCCAGGGGCCCCTGGCGGAGACGTTCGGGGACTTTTGGAGGAAGGTGTGGGAGCAGCGAGCCGCCTCTGTGGTCATGATGACGCGCCTCGAGGAGAAGTCACGGGTAGGAAGCCAGTCTTTCACCCACTGACCCCACAACACGTTCTCTTTCCAACTCGTCACATATCAGCGCTTTTTCACGACCTTTGGCGTCACTTTATTGTTGGCATCAAAACCACTATAGTTAGATTTAGGAAATAACTACATGGGCTTTACATTACTACGTTTGTACAGTGAAAATGAAACTGAACGTTGTGAACACAGGACAAGAACGAACAGCTGATTGGATGAAACCCTTGTGTTTGTTGGATCCATCCACGTCCCCTCCCACCCGCCGTGTGTATTTTCGCTCTTTGAACTACGTCACCACATTCCCGGCGCGCTTTCCCTGAGCGTTTACTGTTGCTGCGGATGAGTTTACATTATAGTTAATGGAACGCCCAGTGCTAAGGGGTTGCCTTGTGCGGCGGTATGGAACGCCGATGACTGTGACAACCCACAATATATGGCCCTACTCAGCTGGCGACCCAGGCCCCAGTGCTGCTGATAAAACCATAACACATAATGCCTTCAGTTTTATGCATTATGTATTGTGGTTTTATGGTTTTTACAATTTATTTCCTTACTTTCATAATGCCTATGTATTAATAGTGTTTATCTCACAAGGCATGTGCAATATTTTTCATCTTCTTTGTCGTTGTATGTTATTTATTACCGTGTCTTTGGCTACATATTGTTTTAAGTTGATTGCCCATGAAAAAAAAACTCCCCTTGGGGACGATAAAATATAGTCTTAACTTAGTTTACCTACAATTTATAGTTCTAGGGGCTGTTTGCTTAACAAATGGGATGAAACTGAAGAGGAATGTTGTTTTGGTTCAGTCTGAAAAACTGTAATAGTTGTAGTAATGATGATGATGATGCTTTTCCTTTGTAGATAAAGTGTGACCAGTACTGGCCAAGTCGCGGCACAGAGACATACGGGATGATCCAGGTCACCCTGCTGGACACAATGGAGCTGGCCACGTTCTGTGTCCGCACCCTTTCCCTCCATAAGGTAATCTATTTCACTCTTTTTGTCTGTATCCAACCCTTGACCCACCGCTCTCTGTCCTTTCCTCCAGTAATTACTGTCATATCCAGTGAAAACTGCTTTGATTTCTGGAGTATACAGTTAAAGGCAACTGGAGTAATCACAAATTTCCACCGTCACTGAACGAGCATGTGGACACACGGAGGAGAGGAGATTAGTCTGGACTTCATGGAGTGTTCAAACCAGGCCAGCGTCCCTGTGTCAGGCTCTGAGATTTGATCACTGTTGGAAGCAGAGCACTTTCTTATAGCACAGGGCTAATCTAGGACCGCCAGACTAGCGTGTCTCCGTGGCCTACTTACAAACGCAGAAACTAGGCCAACTGTAGCACCGCTGCTCAAAATTTTGTGATGATGTTTTGTGAAACGTCAAGTTCTGAGCTCCGTCATACAGTAGAGAATAATGCACATGAAATATTTAGCAATGCAGCCGTTAGTCCTGTCTTTTGTGTAGATTGTGTTTTCAATTTAGGAATATTTGTGGTTTTTATTATAATCTAGAAATTATTCCTTTAATATTATGCATGAATTAAAAGCTTATTGGATAATCTGTGTGATAAAAGTTAGTCGCGGTTTATATGACTGGCGATAATTAGGATGATTAATGGAGATATATCTGAGAAACTGCACTCAAACGGAAGTGTCATTTTCATTTAATTACTTAATAGGTTTTATGTTTTAATAATGCAAAAGAGGTGAAGTTTACACATGCACATGTACAGACAATTATGACTTCAGTGATAATAAAGCAATTTTCTTATTTGCTCGTCTCTTATACAGAGTGGCAGCAGTGAACGGCGAGAGGTGCGTCAGTTCCAGTTTACAGCCTGGCCAGATCACGGCGTGCCAGAGTATCCCACCCCCTTCCTCAACTTCCTCCGCAGGGTCAAAGCCTGCAACCCTCCCGACGCCGGACCTATCATCGCTCACTGCAGGTACAGAACAAACATACACAAGTTTATCTTAAAGGGATTCATTAACATTTTATCTTAGCATAAAGACTGTAAACAGGGGGGAAGCAGGTAGTGTTGCTTGACCCAAAGGTAATAAAATACGCCTATATCAGCACCTGATCCAAACCAAAAGTGTAAAACCGCGAAGTTGTGATTTTAAAGGGATCGTAACTTCCTGGAGTCTCAGTTGGTTGCCAGGAAACCTCACGGTTATCACATGACTCCATGAACTATCCAGCCAAGAAGTAGTCCAGCACACAGCCGCTGGATAACCATACATTGTTATTTTTTCACATTTTATTTTTGAATGGATTAAACAAACAAGATAAAGCGTGTTAATTAGTGAGCTCTAGAGGATCTGGTAAGCAGATTCTTTTTATCTTTCATTTTCAGTCTTTATGCTAAGCTAAGATTACCGGCTGCTGGCTTTAGCTTCACATTTGACGGACAGATATGAGAGTGTTATCAATCTCCTCATCTAACTGTAGGGGGAAAAAAGCTAATAAGCCCATTTCCCAAAATGTTGGAACTATTCCTTTAAACTAAATATCAAAAATAAAAATCCTCCCCATTAGTCAACTGTTATCCCACCTATTCCTCTCCCTCTATTAGTGCTGGTGTCGGTCGCACCGGCTGTTTTATTGTCATCGACGCCATGCTGGAGCGCATTCGACACGAGCGCACTGTGGACATCTACGGTCACGTGACCCTGATGCGCTCACAGAGGAACTACATGGTGCAGACGGAGGACCAGTACAGCTTCATCCACGAGGCCCTGCTGGAGGCCGTGGCCTGCGGGAACACTGAGGTGGCCGCCAGGAGTCTGTACTCGTACATGCAGAAGCTGTCCAAGGTGGAGCCCGGGGAGCACATCACAGGCATGGAGCTGGAGTTCAAGGTAGGGCAGAGGGCAGGGGGGAAAGTTATATATGCTGCCGCACATACAAAATTAAATTCTGAGATTTTGTCTGAGAAGAGGAGATAAAAAAGTGTTTGTGGCTCTTTAAAGCGAAGCCATCTCTTCTTATAATCCCTTGTTACATGTTGCATGAGTCATTTTTACATGAGATTGATTTTCCTTTCTAAAATGGTTTCACTTGAATAATATTTAGAGCCTTGAACGTGAAAACCTGACAGGAAAAGTTTAGAAAATTGACAATATTTTGTGTAACAGAAAAAGTCATCTCACAACCGCACCAGATGTATTTTGCAAACCCCCAAATTGGGAATTAACCAGGCAAATAATCCTGAATAATCCTGCACTCTTGCATGCCAAATCAATTTTGGTTTGCTAGATAATATACGAAAAAAAAAAAAACATCATCACACTTTCACATTTTCTCTCTCCATCCAGCGGCTGGCGAACACCAAAGCCCACACGTCCCGGTTTGTCACAGCCAACCTGCCTTGCAACAAATTCAAGAACCGACTGGTCAACATCATGCCCTACGAAACCACCCGCGTCTGCCTCCAGCCAATCAGAGGCCTGGAGGGCTCCGACTACATCAACGCCAGTTACATAGACGGATACAGGTATGTTTTCGTCCTTGGAAACGCTAATGTGACCTGATCCCCTCGTCCTCTTATGACGGCTTGATGAGTGACTGGATTGGATAGGTTTTCACCACAGTGCTCCCACCTGTCACGTCCTGTCACATCTGTCGTTACTGTATACATGTCCCCGCTATTTGTCTCACTGCACGGCGCTCACTTCGGTCGTCTTCTGATGATTCAGGCCGTTCAGAGTAGGTTGGACACACATGTTTAGACTGTTCCTCTTCTTGCCTGACCCAGTTTTCAGTCTGATGCTTGACAGAAGGAGAAACCGGGAGAATGAAGATGGCTTCTTAATGCGTGTGCGTTTGTGTGTGTGTGTAGGCAGCAGAGAGGCTACATTGCCACCCAGGGTCCGCTGGCTGAGACCACGGAGGATTTCTGGAGGATGCTGTGGGAACACAACTCCACTATAGTGGTCATGCTCACTAAACTGAGAGAGATGGGACGGGTAGGGGTAAATTAAGTATATATGCACATACACAAAGTGCTGCCAATAACAGCAAATTCAGCCCTGTACACAGTGTCATTTTTTTTTTTTATGTGCTGCTCTCTCAGGAGAAGTGTCACCAGTACTGGCCCGCCGAGCGCTCAGCCAGGTACCAGTACTTCGTGGTGGACCCCATGGCTGAGTACAACATGCCTCAGTACATCCTCCGAGAGTTCAAAGTTACGGATGCCAGGGTGAGTTCTGTGTGCTTTAAAGACTTGTCCTCCTGTTGTATGTTGTATTCAAACAGCAGTGTAACATTACACTCCTTGACTTTTCTGCTCTGTTCCCAATCCGTCAGTGCTGTTCGAAGGCAGCAGTGCGAAGCATGTCCTATCGACCCGTAGTGTGTGTTGGTTAGTGTGTGTTCTGTATGTGAATGTCTGTAACACAACAGGTTAGCTCTGTCTGCAAGCAGCGCCCAGATTACTCGTTCAACCATGCTGTCTCCAGATCACCTTGACAGCATGTGTGTGTGTGTGAGTGTGTGTGTGCACTTCCTCTCGTGCACATATCAGCCAGTCATGGATAACTCCAGTTAAGCCTGTCCTGCACTGACGCCACATCGACAGATGCTCTATTGATCTCCATTAAAGGGGAGTCAGAAAGGCTGAGCAGAAGAGAAAAGATGTAATTGCCTACTGAGCGGCTGACAATAGCAGACGTACTGACGTTACGGCTTGAAGTTAACCACAGCCACTGATCCGGGGTCAGATAACAGTAATCATTAGAAGGGAAAAAAAGGATATTGCCTGGCAGAGTCTCTCTGCTCAGTCAATACAGCACGAGGAAGCTCCTTAAATAGTCTTTTTGAAATAATCACCTCACATAAACAATAACTACACCGTTCAAGGATAAACATCTTGATGTGCGTTGAAAAGACATCAGATACACTCCCGGATCAACTCAGCCCGCAGGTTTTCAGTAAAATCATCCTCATTTCCTCACTCCTTCAGGACGGCCAATCACGGACCGTGCGTCAGTTCCAGTTCACTGATTGGCCAGAGCAAGGCGTGCCCAAATCTGGGGAGGGCTTCATCGATTTCATCGGCCAAGTGCACAAAACCAAGGAGCAGTTTGGCCAGGATGGACCAATCAGCGTTCACTGCAGGTAAGCAGCAGCGGGGTTCATGATTAAAAGTACATTTAATGCATAATAACTGCAGCACGTTGGTGAGAATGTAGCACGTTGTTGTCTGAGCTCTGGAACTCTGTTTTCCTTTGTGGCCGTAGTGCTGGCGTGGGGCGGACAGGTGTCTTCATCACTCTGAGTATTGTCCTGGAGAGGATGCGTTACGAAGGGGCGGTGGACATCTTCCAGACTGTCAAAATGCTGCGCACACAGAGACCCGCCATGGTGCAGACTGAGGTAAACACTGAACAGCATGTGGGACTCACTGATTCATTAAGCAGGGCAGAGACGCAAGCAATTATAGCACTGATACAGCTCACTATTGGTGCTGTCCAAAGCAAGCATTTTTATCATTCTAGTCATATTTGTACAATCTAGTAATATTTGTACTGTTTATATTTGGTACCACCTAAACGAAATTCCAAAACATATAGCTTTATAAATTGGCCATCTGTATATGGCTTTTTTTCCAACTGTGTGTAAATACTATATGTGCTAAAAAGATTGTGTGATTGAAGTCTGCAAATACAAATTTACCCTTTTTCACTGTCTTGTGAAAACCATTTTTCTCCAAAACATTCTCTTAAATTTCTCTTATATTTTCTCTGTCGACTCCAGATGCACCAAGCATTTTGGGGTCTTAGCATAGGAAAAACAATTTGTGGACTATGAAAACAAGATGTTTTTTCTTATCTGTGCAGAGTGCTCTGTTCTCATATCACTTCCTGCATGAGGCCCAATGTGTTTTTCACATAATGCAATTGTTTTTTGGGGGCAACTTAGGCCTTTATTTGATAGTGATAGCGGAAAGAAACAGGAAATGCGGGGAAAAACATGCAGCAAATGGTCCGGCCAGCCGGGAATCAAACCGGGGACTCGCTGCTCAGGGCATTTGCGCCCGTACCACTCGGCTATTGGTTATTTTTTGTAATATGCTGTTTGTTTTTGTTATATGCTAATTTTCTCAACACATAAAGGAACACTTAATCCTTCAATTTATCTGAAAAATTCGAAATCACCAGACTGAGAGATTAAGACCGACATGACACACAAGTCAGGATTTTAGTAAAGCCTCTGTTGCAACACCATTGTTAGGATTCTAGTTAATAATGAGACTGGATAGGTGTTGTTGTGAGTCTGTGTCTGTTCCTGTTCATAGCTTTGATTTTTCACTCTGTGTGTGTCCTCAGGATGAGTACCAGTTCTGCTACCAGGCCGCTCTGGAGTACCTGGGTAGCTTTGACCACTATGCAACGTAAGTGAAGAGACAACCATCCATCCATCTTTCTGCTTCGAGGTCCACAAACAAACCCGACGAGTGAAACAAGAGAAAGACGGCCCGAAGCAACGTGAACATTTAACCTTTTTTCCGGGAGCGAGACTCAAAAATGAATTCTACACCAACAAGGACAAAAAGCAACAACGAAAAACAGCAACAAAGAAATCTGTGTCCAACAGCACCCACGCTCATCAGGGGTCTCTCCCTGAGGAGCTGGTGGGTGTGGGAGACTATCCATGTGTAATCCATATACTTACCTCAGTGTTCCAGTGTGAAGGACGTATAATACATGTGTGTTGTGGTCAGCTATCTCCAATATGAACCAGTGAAATACAAACGGCTTCTGAACAGGAATTATGATACTATATGTGTATAAAAAAAACAAAAAGGAAAAAAACAAAACACAAAGAGCCTGGATATTTGCTGCACCCTAAATGGGCTTTTTATCCTCAACTTTGTATCTATTGGTTTGGTGTACTAAGGGGGTTGCAAAGTGCAAAAGGTGAACATTTCTATGTGTCCGTGAGTCTATTTCAAAGGTGTCTACTGCTGCCACAGGTAGCTCTGATTATAGTTTAATGCAGATGACGAGGCGATGCCTCAGCAGAAGCCTACAGTAGGGACTCAACACCCTGAGGACTGGTGGAGAAGCATGTGGATGCTCATTTACACGACGCACAGTGCCAAGAGAAACCTTGCAGCGTGAACTGTGGCCTCCGAGGAGAGACGGCCCCCCTCTTTTTGTCCAGCATAACATAAAGTCAGACCGCTCGTAACACGCCCCGGCCTGATCAGTTCACGCTCCCCAATCGTGTCCTCGCTGTGCAACAGCCGGCCTCAGAAACAGTGATTAGAGCCCGTCATATCCTCAACTGGGCCGAGATTTGTAGTCCAGCGCATTCTTCGTTTAAACAAAGCTTGCTTGCTATTTGCTTGTGTTCATCCTCCGGCTCATCTCCTCTTGAAGTCAGCCCCTCATTGTGTCAGCTCAGCAGTGGCTTATTGAAAGAGACACTTATGAAAGCTTCAATCCCGTTAAAACATCCCATTTCTTTCCAGACATGATTTTTTGTGTGTGTTTTTTTTACTGTACGTCTTTTTGCCTTATGCTGACTCATGTCTTGTGTTTAAACATGCTGCTTAATGTTCATGCGTTATGTGCTTATTGTCATACAGTATCTTAAAACCGAGGATGAAAGTCCTAATCATCTTCCTCCTCTGAAGCTTACCTACTTGAATTGCACGACTTTGCAGTTAAATCAGTCTGGTGTTTTTACTATTTAAGGCAGTGGAAGATAATGAGAGAAATCCAAAAAAAGCATCACTTTTAACAGTCCTGTCCCCTCACCCAACCGTCCCACCTCCATAGAAAACCATTCAAATTCTCTCTGTTGCTAACTCACACTGTACAGAACATCCCGACGTAACCAAATTATGTTTTCCTCTCCGTCTTACGACTGCACAAGTCCGTGATATCAATATATATCTTTTCTTGATTTGACATATAATCATAATTGGTCCCACGTGGTGATTGAAGAGCACAGCGATGTTCCAGTGTATCAGACATTTTGGGGCGATTTCACCGATTTTGTACATACAGTCTATCATTGGAGTCCTATACAGTACAGTTACATACGTCTGAGCACAAGATATAACGTGGGATTGGATGTGATGTCGTTCTTATTGTTGCAAAAAAAAAAAGCCTTATTGTTATCGTTCACTTTGTCATATTTATTTCGTATGATTTTTTTTAAGATATTTATTATTCTATTTTGTTACTTTTTATGTTTGTTTTTAATCTATTTATTTGGGATATCTAGCAACTATAACCAATAAGATGTTGTTTACTTGTTTCTTTGGCGAGCCAATGTTAAAGTATGATATTGTCACTGTTTGTTTTTTTATTTTTAATGGTCAGTTTTGGTGCTTTTTTATTTGCTTTATTATTATAAAGTATGCCCTCTGTGTAGGGTGCTATTTGATACTGATTACTGATGTCCGACTAGTTAGCTAGAGATGTACATTAGAGGCAGACCTAGTTTAAGTTTACAGTGATGCCCTTCTGATGCCCTCCGCCACTCGACCTCCATAGCAACAGCATTGGTGCCACCACAGCAACAGAGGTATGGTTCACCCCACCGTGATAGGTTCAAGGGCATCGGAGAAGTTAGATATATAGAGCAGACTTGTTGGTGAAAACCTCAGACAAGCTGTTGGTATTTAGTTTGCTGGAAAGCACATGGTAGCAAGTGTATTTTTGACAGAGAATGGGTAAAGAGTGGCCCAGCTACACACACCCTCAAACGTTATTGTTTATATCTGAAATTATTCCGATATGAAATCTATGTGTGGTCCAGAAGTCTTGACAGTGTGTGACATATATGAAATATGTTATTCCTTCGATTTCTAATGATTATTGTGTCAAGAGAAATATAAAAAGGCACACACATGAAACATAATATGAAATGTGTTGAGGGCCAGCTCTGATGACGCCAATCCCCCTCACTTATGTACCTGTTCTTTCCTTTCAAACCATGGATGTAGATATTGTATCTTGACTTTGTATTAAAAGCAGGATGATTGGATATACAGCACAATGAGCTGCTTGATTCCTGTGGGGTTTTTTGTTGTTATTCATTCCTCGTCCACTAGATGGGGCCAATGTAAATCTAAACTGAAATGCACTCTTGTCATGAGAACAAATATTTCAGCTGGTTTGGAGCTACAAAATGAAGGTGCATTCAGTTCTGCTGTAAATCCAGCTGTAGCATTACAGAGGCAGGATAACACCATATTCATGTCATATGGGAAAGACATTAAGGGCTGTGAGGATTAAAACGCTTTACGTTACTTTCAATGTAAACATATTATATTGAATGACAGTAATTGGCTGATGTGAGGCGACCGTTTGGTTTCCAGGCACCACCGAATTAATGAATGCCAAATCTGATATGTTTGACCTTTCAGAAAAATCCAAGTTTTCCAGTCATAATTACAACTTGGATCGGATGTTGACACGAACGCTATTTCCAAGTCGGAAATTTATGATATTAAACTTTGATATGACATGAGCATTAAAACACAGTTTGCAACTATACACATTTAGGAAATATCTTTAGGGGAAATAACATTTTGTTATCTTGAGCATGAAACTTCATTCTTGAAATTTGAAACTGACCAAAAAAATGACTTAAATAAATAAACAGTAAAAGCCTCTGTGCACCTACGCAGGTGTTTACAGTTAATGTGGTTGATTAGATCTCTGCTCAGGACTATGTGGGTGCGTATAGTATAGACTATTAACGTTCCTGTTAGCTTTGCTGAACCTGTTAGAGTGGAACAAATTACACCTTTATAATTATTATAGACCTTTTCAAACTCGGCAACATAAACTATGTATTTCCTGTTGTTTGTTAATGCAGTAGCTGACAGGAAGTCAACTTGGACCAAAGCTGTTGCCCTAGCAACAGCATGGCAATGAAATGTTCTATTGGTAGATGAAGGTTGGTGACATAAATTCCCATCAAAGCTCAGGTTCCACTTTACAACCTGTTCAGAGGACTAATCAACCAGATTAATATAAAACACCTGTGTGGGTGAGCAGAGGAAAGAGATAGGCCTTTCTCATAGTGGACATTTAGACTCATCACAGTAGCACAGGTGTTACTAATAACACTAACGATGGCTCTTCAGTTCATTATTTACACCTGTGCCTTTTCTGCTGTGGCAAGACAAAATATCTTCCGTGAAAAACGTGTCAGTTTTACACTTCGGATTTTGTAGGTGAAGCTAACAGCTACAGCTAGCAGGCGTTTAGTTTAGCTTAGTCCAGGGGTCAGCAACCTTTAATATCAAAAAAGCCATTTTAGGCAAAAAAATCTGTCTGGAGCTGCAAAACATTTGAGCATTGTGATGAAGGTAACACAGTTTATAGTCTAAGTATGTAGTATATAAGTCTAATGCAGTGAGGGCCAAAGAGCAAATGTACAACAGAGTATTAGGGCCACATTGAGGGAAAAAATCTGAGCTTTCCAGAATAAAGTCAGAATATTACGAGAAAAAAAGTCGTAATATTACGAGAATAAAGTCATAACTTTAGGGGGAAAAAAGTTGGAATATTACGAGAAAAAAGTCAGAAGTTTACAAGAAAAAAAGAAAATAACACGTAAAATGACTATTTTTTAATATTATGACTTTATTCTCACAATATTACGACTTTTTTCTTTTAAACTTCTGAGTTTATTTTCATATTACGACTTTTTTCTCGTAATATTATGACTTTATTCTCAAAATCTCAGATTTATTTTTTTTCTTCAATGTGGCCCCTAATACTCCGTCGTACCATAGACCTACAACAATGATAAATAAAATTGAAAATGTAAACAAAAAAACAGTTAATTTTAGTATAAATCCACAGGGAGCCTGGAGAGGGGCTTTAGAGCCGCATGAGGCTCCAGAGCTGCAGGTTGCTGACCCCTGCTTTAGGACAAAGTTAGCTAGCTAGCTCTTTCCCGCATGTTTCCAGTCGTTGTGCTCGGCTAAATGAACCGGCTGCTGGCGCCAGCTAGCTTCATATTTAGCATACAGACATGACCGTGGTAATCAGCCTCCTCATCTAACTTTTAGGTAGAGAGAAAATGTGCATATTTCCCAAAATATCCACCTATTCCTTTACTGTATGTTCCACATTAGTTTTAGGTGTTTGAGCTTCGACCAGCATAAGATTTTTGTCAAATTTTGCAATCTGTTTGAACACTCTGTCCTCACACAGACTGCATGAACCAGGAAAGGAAAGACTTAAGGTACTTTCTTTTATTCAGTGAACGATGGAAGGTATTTCCAAAAATATTTAACATTTCTCTACCCTTTCTTCAGGGAAGACTATTGCGTAACGCTTATCATTAGGAGATGAAGAGGAATGTTGCTCCTTGCATTGTTGATGGTGTGTGTTCACCTGCTCACACCCAGGCATGAGGAGATGTAATCAGCTGTAATTCACTAATAATGAAACTCAGACTGGACACATCTCATTTCACATTTCAATACCACATGCAAGATAAATGAGTGTTTTGCAGGTGTAATGTTCACATACAGCGACATCAGTCTCATTGTTTCTGACTATGATCGTTCTGTTGATATGAAGAGATGCTGAGTGTGATTGGCCAACCCTTTTTACCTGCTACTTCCTCCAAATCTCTCAGAAAGCCAACCGCTCATTTTGCATTCAATGTTTCCAAGTAATGAGAGAGGAAAAACAAAAGGAAGAATAATTATGGGATGTATTTTTCTGTCCATCACAAGAGAAATCATATATGGTGTATCTGAATGCTTTCATGATTGTAATCTGCAGTATTTCCTTCTTGTTGAGACAGGCCCGGTAACTTTACACCTACATAAGGTTACAAAGCGTTTTTATGCAGGTGTAGGTGTTTAGTTCTCTCTCAGCGTCTCACATGGTGACAATTCATACCACACACAAAGTCACGAAGGTCAATGTGACCCTGCACTGCTATTGTTCCAAGCAAACACCTAATGAGCACAATGGTGTTTATCTGAAACCCTGGCATCAGTGTGGATTGTGTGACAAATGGATAATGTGTGAAGTTAAATTAAGCCAAACAATTCAATATAAAATCAACACTGGAGAACGGACACTAACTCTCTTCAGGGTTATTATATCTATATATTATTATTATAAATTATTATAAAAATGTCTTCTAAGGACAACTTTTCTGAATGGTTTCACATTATTACGTTACCAGTAGAACCTGAAAAAACAACACATTTCTTCACATATGTATCATTTTCAAAATCATACTTGCGATAACCCATACTGTTGTTACTAGTAGTCTGTATGTCTGGCATAATGTTTGAACTAAAACTATCATTATGTGGAAATTACCAACATTCAAAATGCTCAGCTCGTCACCAATTTGCAACACTGACTGCTTAGTGGTTACTGAATCCTTAATTTCATTGACGTATAGATGAACAAAGGTCAGCACAGCGCATTGAGCTGAATACAGAGGCATAAGAGGAGGGCGATGGAAGAGAGCCAACATCTGTAATGACGTCATGCAATCATACAATCACATGTGGTATATATAATATAAAATTCAATTAGGTACAATTCTGTTTTAATTTTATTAAACTCAGAGACCAACATGAGATTTGGTATTAAAACTGTCAAATATAGATTTCCATTAGGCCTTTTTCACAGCAGACATATTAGGAAGAGCACATGTGTCACTAATAACATTAACGATGGCTCTGTCCCAGTGAGCCATTCTTGATTGTATTATTTACAATTTTCCTACTATCACATGGCACTGTCTTGCTGTGCTTCAGGATGGCATGCTCATAAAGCTGTGATAAAAGACTATAGTGAGCAGTAAGTAATATTAGAACAAGAGTTAAAATATGAATTAGAAAAAAAGTTTTTTTATTAGGGCTGTCAATTGATTGAAATAGTCAATCACAGGATGTTCATAGTAAATCACGATTAATCGCACATTTTTTATCTGTTCAAAATGTGTCTTAAAAGGAGATTTGTCAAGTATTTAATACTCTCATCAACATGAGTGGGCAAATATGCTTGCTTTATGCAAATGTATGTATATATATTATTGGAAATCAATTAACAACACAAAACAATGAGAAATTCTGTTCAGAAACCCTCACAGGTACTGCATTTAGCATAAAAAAATATGCTCAAATCATAACATGGCAAACTCAAGCCCAACAGGCAACAACAGCTGTCAGTGTGTTGACTATGACTTGCCCCAAACTGCATGTGATTATCATAAAGTGGACATTTCTGTAAAGGGGAGACTCGTGGGTACCCATAGAACCCATTTGCATTCACACATCTTGAGGTCAGAGGTCAAGAGACCCCTTTTTGAAAATGGCCATGACAGTTTTACGAATGGATTCCTTAGGTTTTCTAGTTTCATATGGTAGCTGCATCGTCACTCTAGCTTTAAAACTGAGCCGAATACAACCTAAAAATAGCAAGTTTGCATTAACGCATTATCACCTTAACTTTGACAGCCCTAGATTTTATTATTGTCATGCATTCAACTACTGTACTAAGACACTATAAATCAATTAAAAGCCAGAACCTTAGTGTTGAATTGCAACAATAAAAAGTCCCGAAATAGTTAAACGACTTTTACAGTTAAATCTTTGTCTACAACAAAATTCATAAATCACTGACAAACATTTACTATACAATATAATCAAATTGTAACAGACTCTTTTCACAGCAGACATTTTGACTTGCCAAAGCAGGAAAAGCACAGGTGGAAGTAATAACATTAATAACAGATGAGCCGGTTCCAGAACTCTGATATTGTGCATGCTCACTCACTGACATGGCTTGCTAGGTGGAACAGAGCCATCGTTAATGAGCTAGTTTACACCTGTGCTACTCCTGCTTTGACAAGCCGAAATGTCAAGCCAAAAGCAACACATCTTGCCTTCTTTTTCAGGTTTTTGAGACAAAGTTAGAACTACAAATAATACAACCATTCCCGTTTTTGATCATCTGAACACCAAGATATTTTTGTCAAACCATTTCACGGAAAATTGCTCTCTTATATCAGAGTAGGCTACAACTACAGTACAAACGAAAATGGGATTCTCTCCACTTCACATCAATCTGTTTCATCCGCAGAACAATGTGGAGGTCAAGGTGGCTGAGACCTGATCGAGAGATAATTGGATGTCTGAGCTCGTGTCCTGCAGCCAAGCCCACCTGGATTTGCTCAAATATTTGCTGCCTTATTTTATCTCTGTTTGGTAAGTAGCGTGATGATCTTTTACAGCACAGTACTGTGCATGTACATGAGTGTGCATTTCCTTTTTTATGTTTTGTATATATTCTTAGTGTCTAATACAAAATGTTGAATGTTTGTGGATTTATGGAGCTTTACATTTACATAGGTTACACTAAAAATAAACACTTGTAAAGCATCTTTTTTTGTCATGTTATGTCATGTGTCTGTGCTGTAGTTGTCCTCTGATGTCTATCTCTGCAGGCTGAACAGGTGACATGGCAGGAGACATGGTGTGACTGTGATGACGGCTGTCTCTGCATACCTGTGTGCATCTGTGAGCCAAAAGGTCAGAGTAGGCACAGTAGCACCACCCATAGCTACTGTTGCCATGAGTAGCAGAAGCTGTGGGCTGTCCACCTGCCTTCACTGGTTGGTTTAGTGTGAGTGAAAATCCCGCCCCCTCACAGCTGATTGGTTAACTTAATAATAACAAGCCAATCCTTAAAGTAGGCTGTAATCACCTGCCTCTCACTGCCTCACTAACTTACAGGAAATAAAGAATCACACTCATAATGAGTTTGTGAACTTGAGAGAGAGCTAAAGACATTAAGTCAAGTCTGTTACTTTATGTATGAAAGCGAGAGTGTGAGTGTTTGCATGTGTGTGAGTTGGAAGTATTTGCTTTCCTCCATGAATGTGAAATGCAGGAGATTCTCACTGGACAGCTCTGTGTGAGTATATTTGACTGTTTCTGTTTTTTTTCTCTGTCCCTTTAACATTCTTCATGATATTTTGTTGAAATGATCTTATATTATTTGATATATTATCTTTTAGAGTTAATCAATAGTGTGTACATACGTCATCCTCAAGCTCAATATTCTTATGTTTCCAGTGTTTGTAGCAGCTGGTTTACAAAAGTGAAACCACTCTCCAGAGATCTATTGTATTGCCCAGAGACTGCAGACTAACCACAGGTCTAACAAGTTGACAATTAGCCCAAGCAGAGAGGAAAAAGTCAATACAGCTGGTATTTAAAAAGGAGTTTGGAGCTAGTTTAACTTTGGTTTTCACATAGAGGAACTACTCAAACTGAGATATTAGATTGGAGACAACAACAGTATATTCACTTCTTTTATTTATGTATAAGAGTACAGTCAACAGTGTTGTTGACACTGTTAGAAATTATTTTTGTCTGTAAATGAACTGCATTAATCTCTGTGGAAAATCAGACTTAAACAATGAAAGTGGATATTATGAAATATTTACCATTTTCATCCCCTCTGTGAACTCTGTCAATCCAACACATTTGCTGATGTTCCCACCGGGGAGAAATCCATTTCTCTTTTTGTATTGTTTACTTACTTTATGTTGTTCAATATACTGTATATCCCACCTGAGTGTGTGTGGATCATCAGTCTGGTGTTTATCTCCTGCTCTCTCGTGACAGCTGTCTGGACGGAGTCGGAGTCATTGGCGTAAGAAGAGGCTCCAGCTGGTTTAACAATAAGAAATCCAAACAATGCCAGAGTCTGGACGATGCCCGACTGGAGATCCAGAAGCTAAATCACAGCCTCAACGGCAACATGTCCGTCAGGTACACTCAACCTTTAACACTACACTGGGATTATAAACATTTTAAACTTGTACCTAGACAAAGTACCTATATGTTACCTTATTTGTGTTACTGTGTTGCCTTTATCCTGTTTGTGTCCTCAGGGGGAACACCATAGCAGAGGAGAACAGTGATCGACTAGATGGGCTCATCACCAGTTGTGTAAGTTTGCTTCACATCATCGTGCTGCTTCCTGTTCACTGCAACGCGCATGTTTTTATCTTTGCTGCACAGGGAGAATTAAAGTGGCTATAATCTATATATTTTCTAAAAACAATGCATCAAATGACGATGTGAAAACAATGACTGTGTGAATGTCTCTCATTGTAATGAACCTGAATCTGCTTTATAGTGAGTTTGCTCTTTGTTTAGCTGTCCGGCCCACAACTTCACTGGTTTGGTTCACTCTCACCTCTCTCTTAGCGTAGTTTTTGGCTGCAACTGGCAGCTGTTTTCAGAGAAAAAGCTCTTATAACACTGTACACTGTTCCTGCTCAGCCCTAAACAGCAGACAGACACAGTCAGCAGCTATCTAGCAGAGCATTTAGCAGCTAAAGAGTCAGATATTTCCCTCAGGAGTTGGTGGAGACCAACAACAGAGCTAAGAGTGAATATTGGAAATATTAATTAGGTGGGCATAAACATGACTCCAAATGAATGATAATGTTGCTAGAAGTGTAAATTAGCAATTGTTTGTGGGTGATACGTCAATGTTGTGTTCACAACTTTTTTTTTCCACTGCCCCCAAGTGGCCAAACAATCACTTTCTTCAGGTTTAAAGTCAATTATTTCACATAACAAACACCAAATCTGCTTCTTATTTTTAAAAACAATCCCAGATATATCACTCAACGCACAGTTTTAACACTGTTTTTCTCCCTACAGAGCTTCCTGAAGCACAACAAAACCTTCCACAAACTGTTCCAAGACATTCCTGAGGAGGAGAGGCTGACACACAGTGAGTTGAGAGTCTGTTACTCATTCCTTCATATTGATTATGGAAATGACATCACGTTGTGACCTTTTTTCACTTTGTCCCTGCTGTTTGATTAAGTGCTGCCCAATACTTTGTTTGCCAAGTGGTGCACAGTGAATGAGGAGCTGAAACACTTACGCACATGCATGTCTCTGTCACCTAGGGGTGACACTTACTGGGTTTATTTTTTTTTTATTAGAGAAACACCTGCCTCACGAATTCAAATGGTGCATGTTATGTGTGTTTGTGTGTTTTTATTTTAGCATACACCTGTGCCTTGCAGAAGGAGGTGCTGTATCATGGAAAACTCTTTGTTTCTGAGAACTATGTGTGTTTCCATTCATCAGTGCTGCTCAAAGACACCAAGGTAACACACTCAGACACATTAAGGTGAAGCCTAATTCACACTGGTGAAATAATATATAACACTGAAATGTCACAACAGTGGTGACCAGTTAAACCTGTTTCATTTTGTATTAACAGTTCACTTTGGCAGAGCAGACTTTTAAGCGTACATGTCTCAGAAGTTGTTAAAGGAGGAGTCCGGTAGATCACCATGGGATCTTATTTCGGAAAAAAAATATGAACTGTAGTCAACGGCAAGAGACAAATATTTTTTTGATCCCGTTTGAATTGCGTCATGAATCACACATATGATGTTTGTCAATTTAAAACATCATTTTGCAAGTCAAGAAAGTTGCAGTTGGTCGTAGTATCATTTAGTTTTGTATGAAACCGTTCAGTGAACTACATCTCTCGTCTCGCACAATAACAACGTCACCAACACTAGCTAGAGAGATAACGTGCCAGACCCGGTGCTCATGTGAGTACATCCCAGTACGAAACACAGAGACATCGTAGTTTCAGAGAGAGAGAGACGTCACTTATGCAACTTTTGGGTGTGTAGTCTTTCTAATTACATATTTTCACAGTCTGATACTTCAACAGTTTTACAACAAACTGCGACTTTCTTGACTCGCAAAAGTATCTTTTAAATTGACAAACATCTGATTCATGGCGCAATGCAAACGGCGTTAACTACCATTCCTATTTATTCTGACATAAGGTCCCATGGGACTTCACCTCTCTAAACTGAATTCACTTCCATCTGCAGCATTTGGGCTTTTCACCCTAATATCAAGGACTTCACAGAGAGACGTTATTTAAGGATCCTGGATAGAGAATAACATTACAAGCTGGTTCTTTACCTTGGTTATCCATTTCTCAGGTCACATTGAGAACAAGTGAAATAGGACTGTAATATCCTCTTTAAGGCTGTGAAAAAGAATCAAAAGTATTTTGTCCTCATATCGCAGGTGGTGATTCCTGCGTCCAACGTCACGGGGTTGAAGAAACACAACTCAGCTTTATCCATGTTGTCTGTTCAAACTGCTGATGGAGAAAAGGTCAGAATACACATTTTAAAATACAATACATTTCATCAGTGGGCCATCACCACTGTGATACCTCATTTGGCGATTGATAGTGACTTAACAGACATTTATTTAAATTAACTTACTACTTTAAGGTTTACTTTTTATTTCATGTTCTGATCTTTGTTATCTATGTTCCATTATTTTGCTTCACTTTCTGTTTTCTTGTGATTGTGAGCCATATAAATGTACTCATTGACTTGACGTCATCTTTGAATTACAGATGTACAGTATAATTGTGCAGTTAAAATTTTGGATAGGAAGGCAATGGAAACTGAATTTGCTATTATTAAATTTGAATGCCCAAATAATCAGACTCCAAAGGTGCTCGGTAACACATCACACATCTGTGGGGAATTGTATTTGTGAAACGTCCTTTCTCTGTTGTTGAACTTCTTAACCACAGAACTCAAAATAGATCATTAATTCATGTTCTGTGTTGTTTTGTGTATTTGTACAACGGCTCATTTAGGGACAAGCAAACTAGCTAAGACTATAAATACTGTGGTTTGTGGCATTGGTCAATGCTACATCTAGGGCTGACCCGAATGCTTCGAAGCTTCGACTGTTGCCATGGTAACCGGCCTCCAAATCAGTGTTCCGATGCTTCTTCTTTTGCTTTTTTTTAAATTCATTTTTAATAGTGTATGAATCCCAAAATAGTGAAATAAGGAAAAATTCCTCAACATTATTCATATTCAGAATTAATTATTATTAGTTATTCTAAGACGCATATCGCTGTTTATGTGTAGAAGTGCGTGTGTGTACAGTAGTGCTGTCCCGAAGCTTCGAATACTTTCGAATATTTTTCACCAAAGCTTCGAAGCCCAAAAAATGGTATTCGGGACAGCCCTTGCTATGTCCCTATTAAATTAAACCTTAAATGTAGTAGCAGTAGGGTCTGTATTAATCAAGTTTATAAACTAATTAGTAATAATGATTTCATTCAGCGTCACTCAAATGTGTCCAGTCGTTTTACTGCTAACTACCAATCAATAAAAGAAAAGCTGGAAACTGAATTAAAAAGGGAAATGGTGACTCTAATTTCTTGCAGTGAAACTGGCAGCTTGTCGAGCCAAGACTTCAGATTAACTTCCTTTAATTAAGTATAGTCTGTTTTGCTCCATGAGTATTAACCCCCTCTCCTGATTCTTCTCTTTTTAGTACACGTTTGTGTCTCTGAGGAACCGTGAGATGTGTTATAAACTCCTCCAAACTGTCTGTTCACATACACAGGTAGGCGCTCCACTAATCTAGCGTGCACATAAAGGCATTAACTCTTCAAAAACAAAAGGCCATTTTCAGTTTAAACCTGTGTTTTTGTCTGAAACAGGACAAGAGCGTCAACGGCAGCCCTCATGTCTCCTCTGCAGAGAACGAAGCTGAGCATGATGTGGTACGTTTGCTGCTCATCTAACTCACCCAAACCAGGAATTTGAAGGATTCAAGGTTATAGTTGAGCGAATTCGAGTGCGTGATGCATGATGACGGAGACTTTAACCTTCAGTGTCTCTGTTCGTGCCTGCAGGCCTCCAGTTATTCCAGTTTGGAGGACAGCGTAGATCGTGATCTGAGCCGACAGAACAGCGTTTCTCATGACAACGGCTTTCCTCTGATGTCCAGTGAAGGTGGGAAACAGATGGGTGAGACAGAGTGCAATCATTAATATTGTGTTTCTTGGCTCTTGTACCAACAGGATAAGGTTCATCTTTTTTTTCAATAATGACTTTCTGTTTATAATAATATTGAAAATGTTCTTTACTGAATGCAACAATGTTTATTTGTGCCTTTCCAGCTCCTACAAGACGCAATTCCACCCGTCAAAACAGCTTAATAGACGAAGACGACAGAGGTGTGTGTAAGAGCTCACAAGTAGACATGCACATATTATATTATCTACTCGAATTTACCCATAAGGCATAGAGGAAAGTGTCAGTAAAAAATAACAAGTTGATTTTTTACTCTCAACCAGCTGTATCGTGGATTTGGAGGATCACTGAGAGAGTCGCACCGCACTTCTTCCTCAGAGAAATTAGGAATCTCAGCCTTCTCTTCTACGTCTACGTGATGCTGTGAGTATTATTATTTCACACAGCTCTGTACATTTACTCATCTACTTTACTTAAAGGTGCTCTATTCGTTATCCAAAGCATTAATATAGCAGCAAACAACTATTTGCTATGTAAAGATATAGAGGAGTAATGTCTACCTGAGCAGAGAATGAAGGCTCTCTCCCTCTGTGTGTGTTGTCTCTCTGTACTTTGTTGTTGACATAGCCGGGCCGGCCGCGCATGCTTTTAGTACATGCGAGTCCCTGTGAGCGTGCCCCACTGGCTAGCTTGTGGTTGCCGCTCTGCACTGCGCTCATACAGCGGTAACAGCTGATAACGCCGTCCTGACCAACAGCGCCGCTGCAGAAGCCTAGCACCCAGCCTCCGGTTCCCCCTCAGGTTAACACTGTCAGCTCTGTCTGCACTGTTGCCGTTATTTTCCGTTAGCTACGAGCGACCGGCTTAGCTATGTTGAGAGCCGTGCGGAGGCAATAGAAATTCTCACATTTAGCACCTTAAGTATAATTTTGACTTTATTATAATATAACATTATCATGGCGCAATTGTTCTGCATAATGAGTAGTGTCACTTTTAATACTTGGTATATTTAGCTGATAATTCTGTACTTTTACTATTTGAATGCAGGACTTTTACCTGTCTTGAAGTATTTTTTATGTTGAAGTAAAGAATCTGTGTACTTCTTCCACCACTGTGCATCTGCCTCTCTGCTTGGTAAACAGAAGTACATTTGACCATTAACTGTTGTGTAAAAACCTGTTCATGTAAAAAGGTTGGAAGATGAGCACGTAGGAATGAGGGACTTTTATTCCCTTTGAGCTGGGACTTTCAAAGACTACAACAACAACTAATTTCCTGCTTTGTGTAGACTTCTTTGCTGATCCCACATACTATGCACATCTTACGAGTATGAACAGAGGCACATTTTGGTATGTTGACTTTCTGGACGGGCTGGAAATGATCTAATCCTCGTGATGTGGTCATAGAAATGTTATCACACAGTGTTCAGTCTGGCTCCAAACAGATACATTTTACTGATATCTTATTGTTAGGACTTTTTCCGGTATGTACCCATCTCAGATCGTCTGATTCATTCTGCACAAAGTTAAAATCCAAGGCGTTCACGTCATTGTATACGTGTGTGTGTTTGTAGAATGGTGCTGCTGCTGTTGGCCTCTGGGTACATCGGCCTGAGGATCATAGCACTGGAGGAGCAGCTGTTGACCTTACAACAGAGAGAGTGAGTAGACACACACGGCCATAAAGAAACAGGAAGTCAAGAGAAAGACCTGGTCTGGTGGGAAAAAAGTCAGATTGCTCAAACCGGTTTTGGGGACTTCTGAATCACTTTTACATCAGATTAGACACGAACGGAGTCGTTCTGCAGGTTCACGACCGCAACGTGGACAAAAGAAAAGTGATTACATCAGAGTCACACCCTCTAGGAAGTATGCGTTTAAAGATATGCATAACGAGATGAAGCTTTGCACAACAGTGTGGAATACTAACTCTACTTAAATGTGCTCCTTTCTCAGTGGTGCAAAGTTCATCTACTCAAGGTTTTTAGTTTTTTCTAAGTGTATTTTACTTGAGTATTTTCCATTTCCTGCTACTTTACTTGCACCGTATTTCAGAGGGAAATATTGTACTATTTACTCCACTATATTTTTAAAGGGGACATATCATGCTTGTTTCAAGGTTCATACTTGTATTTTGTGTTTCTACTAGAACATATTTACATGATTTAATGTTCAGAAAACACACTTTTATTGTCTGTCTGAATATATCTGTATTCGCCCTCCGTTTTAGCACCTTTCTCTTAAAGCCACGTTACAGAAAAAGCACAGTCTGCTCTGATTGGCTTGCGAGAAAAATATGGTGCACCTTTGCAAAGGTAGTTCTCAAGCTGTGGGTGATATATTCTAATGAGCCTGCATGTGACATAGGAGCCAAATCTGACTGGCGTGTTGTATCACATGTTTTCTGATCTAGGCAGCCCACAAAAAACTGACTGGGTTGTCTTATCTCACAGATTGTGGGTTGATGGGCACTCCAGATACCTAAATATCTAGTCTAACTCTCCTTTTTAGGGCTGCAGTTACTACTTCAGATTTCACATACATATCATGTAGGGCTGTCAATCGATTAAAATATTTAATCGTGATTAATCGCATGATTTTCTACAGTTAAACGATATTAATCACACATTTATCTGTTCAAAATGTACCTTAAAGGGACATTTGTCAAGTATTTATTACTCTTATCAACATGGGAGTGGGCAAATATGCTCGCTTTATTGCTATGACTTGCCCCAAACTGCATGTGATTATCATAAAGTGGGCATGTCTGTAAAGGGGAGACTCGTGGGTACCCATAGAAACCATTTTCATTCACATATCTTGAGGTCAGAGGTCAAGAGACCCTTTTGAAAATGGCCATGACCATTTTTCCAAGTCTGGAGCAAGTTTGGAGCGTTATTTAACCTCTTCCGCGACAAGCAATTGTGACATTGTACCAATGGATTCCTTAGGTTTTCTACTTTCATATGATGTTAGTATCTTCACTCTAGCTTTAAAACTGAGCCCACTACAACGTCCGAAAGATCGTTAATGTGTCAAAGAAAGTAGTGGCGTTGAATTTGCGTTTAACACGTTATCGCATTAACTTTGAAAGCCCTAATATGTGATAAACACATGTAGTTAAAATTCAAGCTACAGCTATACTAGAATTCCCTTTACATTTAAATACAACTATACTTAGAGCCATTCTGCATATTGAGTACTTTTCCTTTTGATACTCTAAATCTAATTTGCTAATAATGCTTTTGTTCTTTTATGTAGGAACATTTTGATGTATGTTTACATTATGGTGCTACTTTTATTTGATTAAAAGGATTAGTGCTTCCTCCACCACTGTCCTCTCCTCATGCTGCTTCCTCTTCTTTTGCAGGTACCAACAAACGTAGCCGGAGGCAGGGGACTGTGACAAATCCCTCTAGGAACTCATGCAGTGCACCACTCTATTAGGATCCTGATGTAGATTGATCCCTGTCTAGACAGGCTCCCAAAAGAAACTCAGCAGTAAGACTCGGCCCATTTCATACACATATATCTTTCAGTTAAATTTACAATGTTTTGCACAAAGAAGTTTGCTCACAGTAGAGATTGATCTCCTGTGTTAGCCGCATGTCTACAGAGGATGCAGGTCAGCAATAAGATGCTTTTGGGATGTCTGAACCAGGCCACACGCGGCGAACTACACGGATGACTGACTGCGTTGGCCGAGAAGCAACAGGACAATATTTCTGTTCTCTGCTGACGGATCAAATACTGAAGAGAGGGTCTCCTGCACTGAGCCATATGGAGGCAGCCTGCTGAAGCCATGTTTATTTCCTGGCAGGTGAACAGCTGAGCTCAGCTAGATGAGGTTGCTGGAGTCTTGGCCATCGCTTTCTCGGATCAACACAACCTGCAACTGTGAGAACACACACACACACACACACACACACACACACACACACACACACACACACACACACACACACACACACACACACACACACACAGTGAAATAAACACTTAATTGTTGCCTGGTTTGAAATGATCTGTTATGAAATGATGATTCACATTGTACACTGCTGGAATCTAGTGACATGTTTTAAGAGTAAGACTGTTAATGACGCTAATCAGCCTGCAGAGGGCAGTCACTCCCATTAAACTCCACTGTAACATCAAGCACCAAGGACGGAGTTCACTTGCAAAATTCAGACACTGAAATTTCTTCAAAATACAAATGTTATAAAACTTTTGTTGCTGCCATTTGACAAATCAATCCTATTAATAAATATATGTGCAGTCCAGTGTTCATACACATGATTTTAAAACAATTTTTATGACAAAACATTCTGTAAATTCTGTGTGCACGTGTCAAAAAACATAAAACATAAATCTTCTATTCATTGATCCACATTAAACTATTTATGAAGCAATTTTGCCAAACTTTTCCAGGCCTTGAAAACACTATTTTTCAAAATTAAGGATTTTTATAACTGTACGAACCCCGTACATTAAATCTGTGAAGAGACTTTGTATGATTTTATATATTATTATCCTAAACCCATCATCGCTGGTGTACATGTCATGTCGTCCTATTGGTAAATCATTCTGTACATGTAAATATTGCAATTTTTGTATCACTGTCTACCATTCTTAACTTTTGCACCGAACAAAAATACAAAGGTTGTTTTAAAAACAATAGTCCGTGTCACATTTTTGTACATAAGTGATCTTTTTTTTTATTATTTTGTTGTCCATAAAAAGGTCAAGATTCAGTCCCATGAATTAATTTCATTACATCATATTCTCAGTTCAAAAAAGCAACATAAAATTACAAATCATAATACAAAGAATAGAATAGGTAAGTACAGTAACCATATAAACAGCCCATTAATATAGTCTAGCCCCCCCCCCACCCCACCCCACCCACCTAACACTGCCCCGCTCAAACTCTAGCACAAAACTCATAACAATACATCAGTTAGTATCAGCAATAAAAAATAAAAAAAATAAAATAAAACGTCCCGTTTTTTTTTAAAAAGCGCTTCAATGTTCCGATGCCATGAGTTCAGCTTTACCCTCACATAGAATACATAATAGAGATAACGTCCCACCCCGTCACTTGCTCTGCAAAACACAATAGACATGCATACAGTTTTCACTGTTCAACCCCCCCCCCCCCCAACCCCCATCCCCCATCAATACACATTCAGGGCCAGAGGATACAATATACGTCAACCATTAGTGGTGCATCAATAAAACGGCAAGTCTCCACCCCGTTTCTTGAACCCCATGAATGAAAGGTGGATCCAGTGGTTTCCCTGATAACATGTCCAGGAAAAAACTGAGGCCTACTTCTACGTTCAGAGAGAGGCGATAACTCTCTCTGATTCTTCTGACCGCTCAGATCCCTGGTCCAAAGGTGGTAACAGATTTCCATTATTTAAATATCAGAGACACAAAGCACAGGATGAGAATGGAAAGATTCCCTGTTCGAAGTGATGACGGGAAGCGAGTGGCGTTCACTAAGACCCACTTGTACTCCCACAATGGAGTAATCAGATCAGTGCTAGTTCAGTACATGTTCCCTTAAAAAAAAAACGCAGCTACTACCACTGAAACTGACGGGTCTCCTATGCAGCAGACGCCTTGTGTAGATCTGAAAATATGGTGCTAGCCTGCGACCACAAGACCAGTTCTTGTACTTCTTTTTCAGGTCTACACACAGCGCCTATTACTAGTTATTCAAATGTGATGTTAGTATCCTTAATGCTGGCCTGTAGAAGACAGTCAATAATAATGAAGACACACAAACTTACATCTTATACCCTTATTACACTTTGGATGCTTTGTACAATAGTGCTGAACTTAAGACCTGCTTTTTGTCATGCTTGATCTGATATATATAAATGTGTAAATATACTGCATACTACAGTACATGTATTATGTGTGCATGTGTTTGTGTTTGAATGTACGCGTGTGTGTGTGTGTGTGTGTGTGTGATGATGTGCAAAGGTGTGTGTGGTGGAACCTGCACCACACCAACAGTGAGAGGCTCAAATATGGCTTGTGTCAGACATGAAGCGTGCTGCCACCCATAAGAGAGCTCCTGTACATTTTTAGGGCCACAGAGGTTAAACAGAGCTGTAGTAGGCATGATGTCCCCGTCCTGGCTGGCACCTGATCTGAATCACATTGTTAGTCACTGCGTCAACGCGCACGGTTCTGAAACAAACAATCCATGGCCCCACACGACGACAAAACACGTATGGATTAATTACATCAAGGCAAAAAACGTTAGAAACAAAAATGTGCATATGAACGGGAGGCTGACTAACTCTGGTGGTGATGATGAGAGCTACTGGAGCAGGACTTGGAAAACAACCTGTGTGCTGTAAGACTACAAGTTAATCAGCGTTACACATAAAGAGATTCTGGTGAGGCAAAAAAAGATTATTCTGAGTAAAAACGGACAGGATCCTCATTAGTTTGGTGAACTCAGCAGCTACTTTGTCTCCTTAAACCTTAAGAGCCTCCAAATACAGCCAGAACATCAATCACCAAAAAGCGTACGGTCACCAGAACAGACTACACATTATTCACAAACCTCAACTGCTGCACTTCAGACTTAATGGTTCGCCATTTAGGAAATACGCTTATTTGCTTTTCTTGCCGAGGGTTAGATGAGAAGAATGATACCACTCTCATGTCTGTATGCTGAATATGAAGCTGCAAGTCAGCAGCTGGTTAGCTTAGCTTAGCATAAAGACTGGAAACGGGGGAAAAACAGCTAGCCTGGCTCTTTACAAAGGTAACAAAATCCAGCTACCAGCACCTCTAGAATTCACAAATAAACATGCTGTATCTTGTTTCCATACAAAAACTGAAGTGTAAAAACATGATGTGGCTTTAAGGGAGGTTATGTGCCAAACTATTTCTTCGCTTCCTAGAGTCTCTGCATGAGAGTGGTACAAATAGTCTCATCCAACTCCCCAGCAAGATGGCAAATCATTTCCCAAAATGTGGAACTATTCCTTTAAATCTGACTTAATCCTGCTGTTACCAAGTCAGTGCAGTCTGCCCAACCTTTAAAAACGTCACATCAGTTAAATACTGAAGGGCTACAGCCTTCTGTTTAGAGCCAACCCATCTAACGTGACATGAAAATGACTAAGTAAACCTGCACTTCTATAGCTATTATATTAGTGCCAAAGAAATTTCGACATAAACAGAGATATTCCTCTGTTTCCATTTCAACCACACCGTCATTCTTCATCACAAATATGTAGGACTGGATGGGGAAAAAAGCAATACGGGGAAATCAAAATAACGCCCTTTAAGTTGCCGCTGCTGTTCTGTGGACAGGTGAAGGCTAAAGCTACAGCACAGCTAGGAAATAAAGTGGAAGCTGGCCATTCTGTGATCTCTTCAGAGTCAAGAATGAGGGAGAGGAAAGTATGAGACACCCAACAGCCATACAAGCTATGACAGTATTCCAGACTAGTCCTTATGTATCCACCCTATCTGACACCAAAGAGAAGGAGATGGACCCCCAAAACCACACGGATAAAGTAGGTTAGTGTTAGCTGGACAACAACTTGGGAAATGCCCTGGCAGTCAGATGGATGTCCATTAATAGGTAAACAGGGAGTGTGGGGGGGGGAGGGGCACATGCTTGACCAGTGTTTGTCCACTGGAGAGAGAACTGGTCAAGCTGTGGAGGTAATTCTTCATACATACACGCGCAAAAAAAAAAGAAACATCAATAATGATAAGTCTCAATAAGCCTCCTCCACTTGCAGCTGTCCAAGTCATCAGGATGTCCTTCATTTCTTTCAGCACTGCCTCACACACACACACACACACGCACGCATGTCCATGGAGATATGAATACACACTCAACACTCATACATTCAGTCACGTCATACTTAAAAATTACATCTGTGTGCCTTTCTAGCACATTGTTGTTACTTCATGTTAGTGACGCATGTCGAAGCTGCAATTCATAAACTTCCCCACGTTAAAGACCGGATTTCTGAAATTGTTTTTAGCGTTTCGCCAAACTCCACCTCACAGATGGACACGGCTACTGATATATTTAAAAACCGTTCTCACCTTTCGATTGGGAAATTATTTGAACATGTGTTGAAAAGTAACGTAAAGGTGTGCTGCTTCAAAGACACACAGATGTGACAACAACAACAAAAAATTACACATAGTTTTGGGTCAATTTCTCACACACACTTTGCAAACATGCTGACGTTGTCGCTCAGTCTCACACACACACACACACACATGCATACGCACAGTCTCACTCATACAAACGCAGAGAGGCTGTGTGTTTTCGTTCTCAGGCATGCTGTGCAGCCAGGTCCTGGTTGATGAAGCGCCGTAGCCTCTCCAGGTACTGACTGTAAAGCTCAATGTCGTTGTGACCGGCTCCCTCCACCCAGAGGGGCTCCACGGCCTTGGGGCAGCGCTCGAACAGGGCGAGGCCGTGAGAGAAGTCGATCACCTCGTCCTCTGTACCGTGGATGATGAGCACTGGAGATGGGATCTTTGACACTTTCTCTATGCTGGAAGAAAAACGATGGAGGCTATTAATGCACTGACCAGGCAATTATAGAAAACAGGGTACAGAGTAATTTATTCAGTATTGACCAACAATGACAACTAATGACGATGTGCATTTAAATCAACATTTGAGATACATTAAAGTCTGTCTTTTGACCCGCCCCTATTGGCTTGAACAGCTTTGTTTAATTAAATGAATTCCAATAGAAACAAGATCTCATTGCTGTCCATCCAGATGCTAATTATGTTACCAGCAATCATTGTTAAATCCAAATATGGCTGATTACAATACATTACATAATAGGAATACATCTTGACTGAGTACATTGTTTAGCAATTGTATTGAGAAACCATTTCTAGATAAAATAAACAGATGGGAAGTTCTGCTTTTTTGGCGAATCCAGTAAATCTAATACTTGACAAATCAAGGTTCCTCATCACATTTGCAGCAAAAAACCCCAGGAAGAGTAGTTGTTGCCAAGGTAACAACCAATGGGGATCCAAATAAAAAAGAAACAATAAAATCTTGTGAACCTATTATTACCATGATGCAGACCTGCTCCGTGATATGCAACATTGCCCACAGTGGTCTAATATAACCAGCAGATACCAAAGTGTGGCCTCAAAGGGTTTCTAGCATCTCATAATACGTCGTCATATTGCCCGACTTTATCCATTTATCAGATAAAGTAACTTACAATAAGTGCATTCAACCTCCAACCTCCTGCTTCCACTTGCACTACAAATCCCCAGCGACTACCAGAATTTCAATGAAAGCTGCATATTTACAAATATAATATTTTGGTTTGAGAACATGTTGGGCAACAGCGGAGAAGCTGATTATACCACAGGAGTGGCTTTTCAGTTGTATGGGTATCTGATACTAAAAAGGAACATTGATAACACAGAAAATACAGGTAAAATACATTAAAACACTTACTTAGGGAAGGCATCAAAGCAGTATGTTTTCTTGGTGTCGGGGAAAGCCACTCTCATGCCAGAGGTGAGAGGAGAGTGGAGGACCACAGCAGCACACTCGAACCGCGACGCTAAGTCTACAGTGGGCACCGTGCCGATGCTCTGTCCGTACAGGATGATGTTCTCAGGGCTGATGCCATACCTGAGACAACACACACACGTCAGTACAGAATATCAAAATAAGTTGCTTTTATTCTGCAAGTATGCGAAGTGCAAAAGGATTGATGTGCAGTGTACAAGTGTGTACATTTCTATATGCAAATTAAGTGCAGTAATCCTTTCAGTCCAACACACGGGAACAACTACCCCTGTGTTTCATGTTAATAATAGACAAATAGTTTGTTGTCTTAAGTCTTAATTTTTCGGTGGCCTCGAAGTTCGTCTGCGTTGCCACCTGGGAGCGTTAAGTTTCTGCTGACATTAGGCTCATTAATCACACTGGCAGCAGATAAACAAGAGGAATATTATTCAGAATTTTGGATCCTGAGGCTTCATACAGAGCACAGCCAATCATCAGTCTTTCAGATATAGAGCCATTGTTTAGCTTTGATTTGACTGGCTGATGGTCAGAAAGAGGGCGCCCTGGTCCGCGGGGACAAAGTTTGTATATAGCTGAGCCAACCAAATGTTATTTTCACAAAAAGTTACTGGCCAGTGATGAGAGTGGCCCCTACTGGTTTATCTACCAAAGACACTTTAACTGGCATTTGGTGCTTGTTGGCTGTTCATTTCGGATCCTGTGTGGATGCTCGGTTTCTGCCGGCTTACCGGGAGCGCAGGGCGTGCCAGGCAGCATCGATGTCGGCGTATAGGTTCTTCTCAGAGGGCTTGCCAGTGCTAACACCGTAGCCTGAGTAATCATAGGAAAAGATGTTGCAGTTGATGCGTGTGCCTAAGCCGATGTAGAAGCTGCTCATCTGGCCCAGGTCTACTGCATTGCCGTGGGAAAACAACACTGTAAACCTGAGAGATGAAAGGAGGAAGAGGAAAGAAGGAGGAAGTTAGGCAGCTGACTGAGCTAAGCAGGGACACTGCTGAACTGGGAAAGCCCCAAGTTGATGGAACAACATGGGATTGTATGACTGAGGGACATATTTAAAAGACAGGCAAGCTGTCCTATTAAAAGTACACACAAAACACAGATATACAGGGTTGTGATCTGCGTGTCTTCAGTCTCAAGGTGTTCATCTCACCTGGCGTTGGGGGCACAGCGAATGTACATGCACCCCACCCTGTTCCCTCGGCTAGATCTGGTCAGGAACACATCCGTCACATCCAGCTCTCTCTGTGAATACTGGAACTCCGCTCTCTCTGTAAGATGAAGCTTCCACTTGCCTTCACTCCAACCGCTGCCGGCTCCACCTCCACCTGCTCCTCCTCCCCCTCCTCCTCCCCCACCACCACCTGCTACACCACCACCAGCCACACCTGCAGCAGCACCTCCGCCTGCTCTGTCACCTCCACTACCAGTGCCCACCCGTGAACGCAGTCCTGGGGCTCCGAGAGAAGGCTGAGCGGCCCCGGAAGTGGACCCAGGAGCGGTTCCAGCTCCAGAGCTTGGATCTGGGTCAGGGATAAGGGCGTAGGTGGGCTCTGGAGGGAGGAAAGCCAGTTTGGCTGCAATGCGGCTGGGGCAAGGAGGGCAGCAGAACAGGCAGCATAGCTCTCGTATGGACAGACCGTTCATCTTCTGGTAGAAAAATAAACATGGTAGAAAAATTAAATAAGGAAAGCACGTAAGACCTTTCACCTCTGATTCACCGCAGGGTTTCCCTCAGTGTTTTATAACGCTCGCCTGAAATAAAGAGTGCATCTACTGTCGTCATAAATGAAACTAGAAAACCTAAGTACCAACTACAGTACCAATCATGTCATACTAGCTTGTCTCTAAGGAGGCCAAATAACTGTTGCAATATATCACCTTGCTTACAGTACCGTAATATATCGCAATATATCAAATCGTTACCCTTGTATCATCATACATATTGTATCGCCAGATCAATACACAGCCCTAATAACTACAGTACATTGATTAGGAGATGTGATGTGTAATCAGCTCAGCGGGGGATTCATTGATCTATCTACATCCTATGTTAGTTTCACATTTATTTATCGGGAGAATGCCAAGGGGGGAAAAAATGTTTTTCCTAAGTTAGGAAAAGTAGAGATAAACATCCACTGACTCATTTCCTGGGGGAAACCCTGCACAGATACCCTGTTATGAACGCACCTGGATTCAGGAAATCCCTGGGTCTTGAAATGCACTGGCACACCACGGTGCCAAGGTCTTCTGGTCTAGTCACTACGCCAGCAGGATCTTGATAAAAAAAGAAATAATACAACACATTAAAATGGCTCAACATCGATCACTCCCATATATTTTATAAATGTCCCAAAATAGTATTGTTTTGGAAGTTGGTACACAACACGGTACTAAAGATACTAGGATATAATATCACTAGGAGTTACATGACTCTCTACCTGTGTAATTTGAATTCTACTGATGGAAACGTATGAATAAGTGATAGATATCTGGTTAAGATATTGTTAATAGCTAGTAAGAAAGCTATCACAAGGAAATGGGGTAAAGCGGATCCCCCTACACACGAGCAGTGGATGGGGTAGTAGAGGAGATATACATAATGGAGAAGCTGACACATCGTTTAAGATTGCAAGAAACACAGATGGAAGACAAGTGGGAGAAATGGACATTATTCAAAAACCAAAACAGCGACGAAGACGGCAGAAAGGACAACTGATTGAGTTGGAAATGACATGAGAATGTATGGAATAATGGAAGTGTAACTCCCAAACATGAGTCCTGTAGGTATTGCTCCCTTTGTTTGTGGGTCTGAATGTGTACATGCCCATATGTTGTTGATATGTGTATAACTTTGAAAAACATCAATAAAAACTGCAGTGAAGAAAAAAAAAAAAAAAATGGCTCAACATAATGCAACAACATACATCACAACGTATAGTCACAAAGACATGACCACTACGTTAGCCTGCTCTTCTAACGGAGCTCTTTCTAGAGCTATTAAGTGCTCACATAGAGTGACAAGATTATAAATATTAAGTCCAAGCTATCATTTTTGCTTTATCAAATATAGAACCAAATAAAATGACTCAGACACTGGACACAGCTGTGAGGAAGATTTAACTTTCAAAGATAACAGACAACCTGGATTCATTATAATAAGGGTTTATTATAAGGCGTCAGTTGTTATTGTCATCATTTTAGAGAGCTCCTGTAACTAGCTAGCGTTTATTAGGGCAGACGTTATATTAATCATTAATCCAAATAAGTGAGGCTGCTGAAACCTCACAGCTGGATTAAAGAGATGCAGATGCCCTGATGTGATCCTTTATGACTAATTACACAGCATCCCCCTCAACACAGACAGACAGGGAGCGACTGATATAATAATAATATAAATAAAATAAATAAATGTTCATGATGTGATCATGAACATTTATGACTAATTATACAGCACCCACTGGACACAGCTGTGAGGAAGATTTAACTTTCAAAGATAACAGACAGCCTGGATTCATTATAATAAGGGTTATAATAAGGCGTCAGTTGTTATTGTCATCATTTTAGAGAGCTCCTGTAACTAGCTAGCCTTTATTAGGGCAGAAGTTATATTATGCATTAATCCAATTAGTGAAGCTGCTGTTTAGAAAAGTGCTATACAAATAAAGATTATTATTATTATATTATTATAATGAAGCTCTATCAAGATTCAAGATGTTTATTGTCACGCCGGTTATACAGGTACAATCGTGTGAAATGCTTTTTGCTGGGAAGCATAGATGCAGTCAGACTGAGTTCATCTGCAGGAATCAGGCACCTGTGTTTGTTAAGTTTCTTGTTTCTGCATTTTAGCGTTTAAAAAGTAAAGTGTTGCATCTTCACCAGATATTTTATTAACTCTTTTATGCTGTTTAATAGTGTGTGTGACAGTTGTCTTAAATTGTGGTATCTCTTAAAAATAGATTTTAATCTGAATGAAACATTAAATAAAGGAAAATGTAAATGTAACACAGCTAATATCTGAACATGTTAACCTCTAATAAACCTTTAGATTTACTAAATATTGTTGTTCTGCTGACAATCTATGAAGATGTTATTTCCAACTTTTATTTGTGAACTCTTTAAATGTAACCACCAATTTAACCACCTACCTGTTCCCTTATTTTATTGTATTTTACTATCATAAAGTGACAGATAATGAATATTAAGTCCAAGCTATCATTTTTGCTTTATCAAATATAGCATTTGGAAACCAAATGAAATGACTCAGACACTGGAAACTGGAGACCCTGGATTCATTATAAGGGTTTATTATAAGGGTTCATTATAAGGGTTTATCATAAGGGTTCATTATAAGGGTTTATTATAAGGGTTTATTATAAGGGTTTATTATAAGGGTTTATTATAAGGGTTCATTATAAGGGTTTATCATAAGGGTTTATTATAAGGGTTCATTATAAGGGTTTATTATAAGGGTTCATTATAAGGGTTTATTATAAGGGTTTATTATAAGGCGTCAGTTGTTATTGTCATCATTTTAGAGAGCTCTTGTAACTAGCTAGTGTTTATTAGGGCAGAAGTTAAATGCATTAATCCAAATAAGTGAAGCTGCTGACATCTCACAGCTGGATTAAAGAGATGCAGATGCCCTGATGTGATCCTTTATGACTAATTACACAGCATCCCCCTCAACACAGACAGACAGGGAGCGACTGATATGCTAATGTAGCTACATGGTTATTAACCTCTACCGTTAGCCAGCGATGTGAGCACCAGTATGTTGACGAAGCAGACATACAACTGTAAAAGGCAGCCACGTTGCGGGTGTTTGTTAGTCACTACTACCTGCTCAGGTGTGATGCCAGCTAACGGTCAGAATAGCATCACTTACCGTTAGCATTGCTAGCAGTTAGCTCGCTACATCGCTAGCCTCGGAGCTAGCAGCTAGCTGTACTTACCGAGTCACAGGCGGCTGGCGGGCTGCTGCGCTCCGATATGAACACAGAGGAAGCGGCACTAGACTTCGAAGATCCTCCTTGTGTCTGGACATGGATGGTTTTAACTGGAGTGTGCTGACAGCAGTCGGAGGAGAGCTAGCTGACATTCATCATTCATGCTACCAGAGGATTTCTGTTTTTTTACTACTGTCCGATTACACCCGGAAGTGACGTCAGGGCTTAGTCCTTTTTCAAAACTTTATTATCTTGTTATAATTTATCATCAGCACATTTATATCTATATCTATATCTATATATATCTATATAAATAGATATATATAGATATATATATATACTGTATATATATATAGAGAGATATATATATAGATATAGGTATCTATATCTATATAGATAGATAGATAGATAGATAGATAGATAGATATATCTCTATAGATATGGATATATATCTATATCTATAGATATAGATATAGATATATATCCATATCTATAGATATAGATAGATAGATATATCTCTATATATATCTATATATCTATAGATATATAGATATAAATGTATAGATATATATATATAGAGCGAGATATAGATATCTTTATATATCTATGTATATCTATCTATATAAATAGATAGATATACATAGATATATAGATATAGATATATATAGATACCTATATCTATAGATTTTCCCCCTATTTTATATATATATAGATATATCTATATCTATATAGATATATAGATATAGATATATATCTATCTACAGATAGATATATATCTATATATACAGTATATATAGATATATCTATATCTATATCTATCTATATATAGATATATAGATATAGATATCTATATCTATATCTATATCTATATAAAGATATATATATATATATATAAAATAGGGGGAAAATCTTATAAGCTTTTTTTCCTCAAAGGTTATTATTATAGCTAATATCATAATAATTATAATAAAGAAACAGGCTTTTTTGATGGCTTTATTTTTTTCATTTATTTTGATAGGATTTTGGCATAAAACATTATACATATGACATAACACACAGCAAAACCAGGAACTAAAGAAAAAATAAAACAACTAAAAAGGACAGATTCAATCCAACACGGGGAAACTGGAAGTTAAAACATAAAATGAACTATACAGACTTATATTCACTCCAGTGTCAATGTTTAAAATCCTTTATAGAACCAGTGGTGGCATAAGTATTCAGATCCTTTGCTCAAGTAAAAATACCACAGTGTAAAAACACTCAGATATAAGTAAAGGTCTTGCATTCAAAACCTTATTTTATTAAAAATACAGAAGTATTATTAGCTAAATTTTTTGTATTAAAAGACGGGTCCTCATTATTCAGCAGAATTGCCCTTTTCAATTATATATTACGAAAGGTTATATTATTTGACCAATACTTTATGTTAAAGCTGGGCCAATGGGAGTTAATTTATATGCTGCTGGTCAGTTTCTGTAATAGCACTCTATAATATTACATCCTATTTTAGAAACTGTGACAATTTGAATGCAAAATCTCATCTTTATTTGGCAATAACTGAAATAAATGTAAGGGAGTAAAAAGTGCAATATTTCACACTTAAATGTAGTGGTGGAGGAGTAGAAGTATAAAGTAATTTGCATTAGCAAAAGTAAAATAAATACTATTACTAAAGTATAAGTACCTTAAAATGATACTTGATACTACAGTACTTCAATGATGCATGTTTTCACTACAGTCAAGAATCATTTGGCATTTATCATGTAATACATGGCAGATATATCTGTGTACATTTTGCACATCATTTCCAAGATAAAGTGCATCTCGACCAGTGTTTTAAACACATTGTTGACACAGTATTTTTAGTAATGCTCCAAACCTCTTTCTATTCAATATTTGAACAAGAGAGCTGGTGTATTTCTTAATCTTTGTATTGGCCCTTTTCACATCAGCCATTTTGACATGTCATAGCCGGATAAACACAGGTGAGCCAGCCAGGCAGCATGTACAATACCAGGGCCCTGGCTAGGGATGCACTGATACTGGATCAGATATCAGGCCGATACTGACTCAAATAGCTGGATAGGGTATCGGTGACAATGGGGCCGATCTATTGAATTCAATTTATACATTATCTACTGGAATTTTAATTCCTGTTTAAGTTTTGACCAATTCGTTGCTGCATTAAAAAGGTTTACAATTGAATTGTAATTCCTGTTCATGTGGAAGACTTTTTACCTGATGTTGCCTTACACATAAAAGAATGATCCCAGTCACTTCCACACAGTGAGGCATACAGATTATTAATTAAACACTGGTGTCAGATCGGTAATCGGTATCGGCCGATACCCAAAGCACAGGTATCGCTATTTGTATCGGGACTGAAACAGTCGTACTGGTGCATCCCTTTGGCCCACCTAAATGGAACAGGGCCATAATTAAGGTTATTAAGTACAGTTGTGTTTACCCAATATCAATATCATGCTGTGAAAAAAGCCTATAAAAACACAGGTGTACTTAATTTGTTTTTCTTTTACAGAATTTTGCCAGTAATGGCTTAATACAGCTGAATGTGTGTGTGCATGTGTATGTGTGTGTGTGTGTGTGTGTGAGAGAGAGAGAGAGAGAGAGAGAGAGAGAGAGAGAGAGCTTAAATGTAGTGGTGTAAGAGTAGAAGTATAAAGCAATTAGCATAAAAAGCAAAAATAAATACTATTACATGTTACTTTTCACTACAGGAATTATTTGGCATTTGTCATGTGATAAATGGCAGATATATCTGTATGTGTATGTATATATACTGTACAGTATATCTAAATCAGTGTTTTAAACAGTGGTGAGACAGTATTGTTAATAATGCTCCAAACCTCTTTCTATTCAATATTTGATCATTTATCCGAAAGAGTGCTGGTGTGGGCTATTTCTTGATCACTTTGTATTCTTTGTAGCCTGGTGCATATATACTGTATGTATGTATGTAAACATTGACACTGGAGTGAATATAAGTCTGTATAGTTCATTTTATGTTTTAACTTCCAGTTTCCCCGTGTTGGATTGAATCTGTCCTTTTTAGTTGTTTTATTTTTTCTTTTGTTCCTGGTTTTGCTAATATTTGAAGAAGTGTGTTATGTTTTTTGACAAAATCCTATCAAATTAATTAAAAAAAATAAAGCCATCAAAAAGCCTATTATTTTTATTATAACTATTATGATATTAGCTATAATAATAACCTTTGAGGAAACCAAAGCTGTTAAGATGTCCCCCCTATTTTATCTATATCTATCTATATCTATATAGATATATATATATATATCTATATATATATATAATTATAATAATTAATAATTTAGTAATTCATTTAATATAATAATTCATTGTAGTAATTTAGTATATTTACAAAATGTTGTATTGTAAAATGAGGTACTCCACTATGCAGCTTTATGATTTAGGCTCTTTAACTTACAACTTTCCTGAACATCATCAAACACATATTTCAGTAATGGCTTAATACAGCTGAATGTGTGAATGTGTGTGTGTGTGTGTGTGTGTGTGAGAGAGAGAGAGAGAGAGAGAGAGAGAGAAAGAGAGAGAGAGCTCCTCCATTCATCATTGATCCACTGCTGCAGGACTGTGTGTGTGTGTGTGATTGTGCGTGTGTGTGTGTGTTTCAGGGCTGTGAATTATGGGCCCCTGCTGTCACTGTGACTGCTCTGCGTTGGACATTTCACCTCGCCACTGTAAATTTAAAAAGAGGATTACATTTTGCTGACTGCTGATCTCTCAGAGAGCCGTATAGCTTGAACATTGACCACCAAGTGCAGACAGAAGAAGACTTCACACAGTCCGCAGGATTTGGGATCATTTTTTACAGCAGGGAGTCTGAACGAGGAGAGATATTCCCAGTATAGGTTGCTGTTTTTTTTTACGCATCTAGACTCTTTCTCTCCAGGGACGTAAAAAAAAAAAAATGGTTTTGTAGTTTTGACTGGGCGTTTTGGACGCGCTCGGTAAACGGTGATGCTACGTAGAGGGAAGAGACAGGTGAGGTGCGGCTGAAGGAGCTGCCGCTGCTGCTGCTGCTGCTGGTATTACACACAGAGAGAGGAGGCTCTGGATACGGAGCGAGAGCACCGTGGTATCCATCACCCTTTTCTCCACAGAGAGAGGAAGAAGAAGAGCGACCGGAGAGGGCGAGTTGGCGACTGGCACCTGCCTCCTCCTGCCTCCCTATACCTGGCCATCTGCTGCGGTGAGTGAGAGCCAAATGGTGGGATTGAGAGATGTGTGCTGATGGGATATGAACAGGTATATATACAGACAGGTATATATATACAGCAGCATGTGCGCAATTCTATACTGTCACTATGCTGCTGCTGCTGCTGCTGCTGCATTATGAGGCTCATGAGGTTGAGCCTGTGTGTGTGTGTTTGGCATCGCCTGGACCTTTTGTGGACATGAACTGCTCTTTGTGTCTGCTCTTTATTTGCATATCATGTGCACATATTTTATTGCATATCACTGCTGTGTATGCTTTCACGTGTTGCATAGGATCTCATAGGTTTTGAAGTGATGTCTCAGCCAAAAAAAAATAGCTCACAATACTTGCACATTATTATTAACACTGCATTGCAAGGATGAGCACAAAGCATGATTGAAATTTAGATCACAGGGGTCGTGATCCATGTTGTTTTACTACATTTTTAACAAGAGTAAAGGTGATTATGTGATAATTTGGAAGCCGTAAAATCAATTGATTATGTCATTACTCACTCAGAGTGGAGAATGCACAAAGCACACTGTATTTATGTTGTTGTTATTTAGACATAGATGGCCAATTTAGCTACTTTAGACAGATCCAACACTCTAGAAACTCTAAAATATATCCTTTGTCCATGTTGCACACTTACAATAACTTGTCACCTAAATTGCCCATAACCACTCTGCACACTCACAACCTCCCTGGCCCGAGTTAAACGCTCACTCACTGCTGCTGCCGTCCGTGCAGCTCTTACTGAAGTGATTTAGTAGTTATATGTAATTTATTGTTTACAACTTCATCCTTCACACTAAAAGCTATCGAGCCCCGCAGAAGGACTATAACAGCTCCCAGCTGCTGCTGTTTATGTTTTCTGTGTGAGTTGAAAGGGAAGAAGAAGAAGAGATGGTTGGAGACAAGAAAACAGAAGGAGGAGGAGGATGAGGAGGAGGAAGGGAGGGAGAGACAGAAACACAGACGGACAGACCGGGGATACAAAGGATAAAGTGTGGTAGATAGCAATCTGGCGTATAGGCTACAGGGGGGTAAGGCAGAAGATGTAAAAGACCAGAGAAAGAAATGATGGAGCAAGGAAGCTCAGAGCGAACGAGCGTTGAGGGAGAGGGGCTGCAGACAGCAGTCTGAGCGGGCGTGAATGGTCTCCCTGTTATCCCCGCTGCCCACACAGACAGCCACACAGCAGCCGTGTGAGCAGGTGCTAACCCCGGCACACAGCAACCGCAGGGAACAACAGGTGCAGCCACTGTTTCCTTCAGCCTCCCTTTGGAAGGCAGTCTAATAACACCCGCCCATCCCAAACATACAGCAAAAGCCCTCTAAAAAAACACCCACAGCCTATGCTGAAGCCATCCAAATGGATACTTCAGCTCACATTTAGGGAAATAGCATGCAAAGGTCAGGCTTGAGTAATTCAATTATAAAATTAATTATGCCGCAAACAAAGTTGGAGCCACGAGAAGCAATAAGGCAGAGCAGGGCTGCAGGTAAAAGCAATCTAAGAGAGCCTTAGGGCGAGACAAATGCCCACAGGGACATTTAATGAGCTCTATTGATCACATAGGACCCTATTCAATCACACATGCTAAGCCACAAACGGCGTCTCAAGCACGGGAAAAAAAACATTGGATTGGATTGCAGCACAAAGGGAGTAAATCGAAGGCAGATTAGTATGTTGAGGTTGCTAAGGAGCACGTTTCTAGAAATGTGTACAGTGTCACTCTGAGATGTTGTGTGTGTTTAATAGAGATGAGATAGACAGGAGATTTTTTTGGAAGGAGAGAGATGTTACCTAACAGCCTCTCTGTTCTCTTCGCCAAGAGAATACGTCGAGCGACACATTTCCTCTCTTTACCTCTGGTACGCAGCGAGGAACACTTTCTGACTGAAACACTGTGGGGCTCTAAACTGCCACTCTAAGCTGTCGTTTTCTATTTCATAGACAACAGGATTGATTTGTTTCTTTTTCACCAAACCCGAAAAAACTACTGTCACTCGCTTTAACCTCTACACACTATAGTTTTCACACAGTCTGGATATACCTCCCACTCACTCACTGCTCTGCTGCTGCCGATACATGAAGGAATGTCGCTCTTACAGATGAACTTTAAGCAACTTTCAAAACTTGCTGTATCAACTCCCAATCTGCCCTGAAGCGACCACCCCTCTCTGCGTCAGAAAATACACCGGATTATTCACTAATCCTATCATAAAATAAAGCAAAGTTATGACTACGTGTCAAGAGATGTGAAGGAATGCTGATTTTCCTCAAAAGCAGCCAGCTACAATATTGTTTGAAGTTCCAGTTTCACACAGAGTGCAGTGATTCTTTAGTACAAAATCAACACCTGAAAAAAAAAGACGCTGAAAAGGTCCGCAGACCTCTGGATAACAAGATCAGAGGAACCTAGCTGGGCAGGCATCTGCTGGGTGAACTATTCCTGCAGGGCCCTTAGAGGGTGGACCCCAGTGAGTCGTTGTGCAGGATTAAGAAGGTCACAGGGTCAGGTGTCACGCAGGCATACTTTCTTTACTTGTCAGAAAGTAGCTTTTATCCCGAGACAGGTACATTCAAAATAAACTCCCTTATGCGTTGTTGATGTGAGAGGCTTTCAGGAGCCTAACTGGGCTTTTTGGACAACTCCTTCCAGATGTTAGAAAAGGAAAAGGAGCAAGATAATAGGCGTCACCCATAGCACACTCTGCTGCAAATTGTCCATGGTGCCATAAACTGTACACCACTAGATAAATGACGCTCAGGTGGCTTAAGGTGGTTGCACCATGTGGGTTTGGTTGCTGTATCAGCCACATGCACCGTATAATAATGCCTTGCAGTTGTTTTCAACGAAAAAAAAAATCCTTCATATACTTTACAGTGGCCATGCATCTTCAGTTTTATGACTCTGTCTTCGCTGATTCCTCCCCCGAGGTGCAGCCTCTTTTTTATGCATCCCTGTGCACATTGTGTGGTCTCTGCATATGCTATAATGGGCTAATGTGTGCGTTCATTTTGCAGCATTTTGGTTCTGTCCACTGTATCACCTTAACAACACCTCCGGCGCTCCCTCATCCTCATCATCCTCATCACGGTCAGGCACATGATATGATGGTCGTTGTGGCTGTTTTTAGGGTACACACACACATATGCATATTTTATAAGCGTATTTGTTGTAGTGCGTGTGAGGGTCACAAGAGTTAGTTTGTCACTCAAATTAATCTCTTTGCATGCAGCTGGTCCTCCCGTTTAACTGCCTGGCAAATTGGTTGCGAGTGATATCACAGCTGTTTCAACTTCCAAAAGATAAAGGTAGTCTAATCTCTTCCCTTCTGTGATCTCATTTACATCGCAACACTGCAGAGTGAGAAAATGACCGTCCACTTCACGCTTTCAACGAGGGCACTCGCACACATCTGCACGGCACACGCAAACAAAACAACATAACGAAGTAACCTTTTCCCAAATGCCACCGCCGAGGCACTTGACTTTTTACTTCTTTGCACTAAATGAACGGAGGTATACATATTTTCTCGGGAGCTCGGTCTACCCTCTCATGTTTTGCTGCTTTTGTTGTCCAACAAATTCAGCCAGCACCTAAGCCAACGGAGGGCTTTAGTTATGGCAGCTTAGCCAGAGGGATTTGGAGGACTTTTTTATTGGGAGATAAAGGCGCATCCGAGTGCTTTTGTCTCCCAGCTACGCAAGATGGTTTTGTTGCCTGATGAAGCTTTGTTGTGGCTAATCTTTCTTCCTCCTTCATCCCGTCCTCCTCTCCCGCACCCAACAAACACAACTTTTCTCTTTTAATTATGGCTTTTCATCAGGGGCCCAGTCACAACTGAGGGGAGAGGAACAAAGTGTAGCAGAAACACAATTATACCTGCGAGAAGAGGAGAGAAAGCTCTCAGGGGAGGTGTCGTGCTCTGCGTATGGTGGTGGTGGTGGTGGTGGTGGTGGTGTGTATGATGTAGGTGTGGGTCTGCGCGTTCACACGTCAATCCGCAAGCAGGTTCTCTGGCATTTTGTGATTGTTGTGTGTGCAGACCGCCCATTGTGAGCTGTGATCCTCTTAGCAGGTTTCTGCCAAAAGAGCTATATTTACCCTTACTGGTGATCACAGCACACAAAGAACAACATGACGAGAATATGAGCTACCTATCAGCTTCTACGCCGGCATAAGAGGAGCCACTAACAGGGTGTGGGGATATATGGTAATGGCTGCCACGTTGAGACATTAGCACAGCCTATTTAGCATATGAGGTAGAAAAAAATGAAAAGCAGTGCTGTGGAGAGTAAGCAAAAAAAAAAAATGTATCAAGAAAAATCAGCCAGTATCCCAATTTATTTATATGAAAAGACTGCCAATTTCCAAGCAATAAGATGAAGCTCATTTGTGCTCCATAGTAGACAATCACAAAGGTCTCTTCTCTATAGAGACAGATGTCATGGACTACATTGTACAGTGCAAAGTGCACCATTAACACTGTGTGACAAAACAGAATAACAGCAGCATTAAAAACCCACAGATGAAAAATCCCCTTGTTACTGTTGTGTAATTTAGACTGCGTCTTCGTCGCCGTCGTACGCGCTGGAGTGTGCGTGTGTTCGACTCTGTGCTCATAGTGTGTGTCTGAGTGCGTGCACCGCATACTCATGTGCTCGCCTCTAGCTCAGAGCTGTGCAGTGAATGTATATGTGCTTACTGCAGTCAAACTCTGGTTAGTAACGTTTGCCCTTGCTGCAGCTTTGCACAGCACCATAAATGTGTGTATGTGTGTGTGTGTGTGTGTGTGTGTGTGTGTGTGTGTGTGTGCGTGTGTGTGTGTGTGTGTGTGTGTGTGTGTGTTGTTTTCATGTGCATTTTTTTGCCTCAGTGCAGCACCAGAAGCACATTACCTGTTTTGTAACCCGAAGTAATTTGTTGCGAGCGTTTTGATTGCTTTTTCACCTGCATTTCTGAGCTGTGTGTTTGTGTTTGTACATGTCCATTAAGCATAAGCTGATAACTCACTGCATCCATAGTCAGGCTATACTGTGTGTCTGTCACTAGCAGCAATTTGGCTTTAGGCAGAAGGCCTGATTGGGGAAGAAGTCTGAGGGGAGATGGAGCTCTCGCTGGCTAGACTCCAGCTCTGTCCATCCTATTTTAATTACCTATGGCACTCACCCAGGGGAATATCTCCCTTCCTCTCTGCCTCTGTATCTCCTCTCCTCCTTCATCTCCCTTCTCTCCCTCCGCTACCATCATCTCCCTCTCTCCTTCATTCGCTTCTCACTATCTCTCTCTTTCTTTTTCCTCCTTCGTACACGTACACATAACCTAACAGCTGCGTCAAAAGGCCTATGCAGAGGTAACCTTTGCATTAACATATAAATGACCCTGTAGATTGAATAGTATTTTGGGATATTTAACAGCAAAAGACAGATTCCCTCAACTCTGATTAGACCTGCTCTGAGGAGACAGGCAGCCACTTGAGGCAATATCGCCTCCACCTCGATAAGATAAAGACTTGACACAGTGATTCCACTGCTGAGGAGACCACGATCGTATGTGTGTGTGTGTGTGTGTGTGTGTGTGTGTTTGTGTGTGTGTTGCTCTTCACTGTTTGTATATGAGTGCATGTGAACATGTCTGAATACATATCCGTGTGTTTGTTTCCTTTCACTCTGACCTGTTTGCTTTGACAGCACGTGGTTCTACCTGTATTGCCACCTGATATGGGAGAGTTTTAATACCACTAATAATTACTCCCAGAGCAACCATTTTGAACTTGCATCAAACTCCGACGACCCAGTTACCTCACATGTACCTCCACGGCAATGTGTGGACTTAACCAACATTTACCAACGGAGCTTGTAATCTTTAAAACTTACTATGACAGTGTGAAATTAAAGGAATAGTCTGACGTTTTGGGAAATATACTCATTCGTTTTCTTTAGTGAGATGAGAGGATTAAATTGAAAACAATTCACAAAATGTTGAATTATTCCTTTAACAAGGAAGTTTAAAGAGGACCTATTATGCTCATTTTCTGGTGCATACTAGTATTATATTACTAGAACATGTTTACATGCTTTATATGTTCAAAAAACCTTTATTTTTCTCACATTGGCTGTGCTGCAGCACCTCTTTTCACCCTGTGTCAGAAACGCTCTGTTTGAGCCCAGTCTGCTCTGATTGGTCAGCTGGCACTCTGTTGTGATTGGTCAACCGAGCCAAACTCTTCGGACTCCTCTCCAGCTTTGCTCAACTAGCTTTGTTTGAGGGTGTGCAAAACTAGCCGCTAGGCAGGTATTATGCAAATGTGTTACTTGGTTACATCACCACGTTACAGAAGAAAAGGCGGGACTTCAAGCGAGGCGTTTTAGGCAGTTCAGGAGCAGTGTTTCTGTGGGGGAGAGTAACTCCCTTTGACTTGGAATTTGGGCTTTGTAACTTTGCAGACCTTTTACAAAAAAATATAAAACACACCAAAGGAAAGGGAAAAAGCACAAAAGCCTCTAGGTCCTCTTTAAGATTAGAGTTCCAAGCTACCAACGCTGTCAGTACAAATTACGTGGTGAGCCAACTATTACACAGATCTTAAAATGTGAGCTTTAAATCCTCTTGATTCTTTCGATTCATTTGTTTGTCACGCATTTTTCAATCAGACCAGCGGCTGAATGATGACACCAGAGTGAAAGAGCTAATATTCCTCCATTAAACACTGGTTTCCAAAACCTCTTTACTGAAGTGGGTGAGAGAATTCACTCAAGTCAGCACATTTTTATATTTCCTATGTTCACTTTTTCAACTGTGAATCTTTGCGGTGAATTAAGAAAATCAGTTTCTTTAAAAAAAAAGGTATGACACCAAGGAGCAATCCTAAATCCAAGCTTCACAACATCCCTCTTAATAACTTTTAACAACTTTGTCTTAAAGCTTGAGGTTGGTGTAGCATCTGTTAAGTAAACGCACCTAATGGTGTTGATGGACAAGCTATGAGAGATTTATGTTGTGGACTCACACAATGTTTGTCTGAACTTTTACTATTAAAGAGGACCTATTATGCTTTTGTGCTTTTTCCCTTTCCTTTAGTATGTTATATATTTTTCGTGCATTTGAAATGTCTGCAAAGTTACACACCAAAAGGAGTTACTCTCCCCCACAGAAACACTGCTCCTGAACTGCCTTGCTTAAAGTCCTGCCTTTTCTTCTGTAACGTGGTGATGTCACCAAGTAACACATTTGCATAATACCTGCCTAGCGGCTAGTTTGGAACGCCCTCGAACAAAGCTAGTTAGAGCGGAGCTGGAGTGGAGTCTGAAGAGTTTGTTTCGGTTGACCAATCACAACAGAGTAGGCCAGCTGACCAATCAGAGCAAGAGGTGCTGCAGCACAGCCGGTATGAGAAAAATAAAGCGTTTTTGAACATTAAAGCATGTAAACATGTTCTAGTAGAAACCCAAAATATGAGAATGCACCGGAAAATAAGTATAATGGGTCCTCTTCAATGTTGTACTGGAATCAGCACTGTACCATAGTGAGAAAAACACTCTGAAATATCTCCCAGTTACATTTTGTTCACGTCCGTTCCATTTACAGTGGAAATCTGTCTTAAGTCTATTACAGTAATGAAGCTATAGTGCTTGTAGGGTGGAGTCCTGAAGTGTGAAGGTGACCCACTTCTCCCAGTTTAGCCCATGTCTGCGTTTCTACCCTCAGGCCATCTTGCTTTTATTCCGGGCTTTAACCTGCATACCGTCTTCAAGGAGCAAGTGTGTTACAAATGAGAAGAAGTCATAAAAGGATTCTATCTCAGCTGAGGCTTCACATCGATATATCTTTTTTACAGTTTATTAACTTTCTTGATCCATCTTTTTTATTATTGTAAATCATCCTGTCATAATAATCCGGCAGAGGAAGTCTCAGAGCTTCCTTTGACAAAAAGCATTAAGAAAATCTTCACACATACTTCTTTTTGTTCTAAATTAAAGCTAGAGTGGGCAGAAATGGAGCAAATATGATTAAGATTAAGCTATTTTTATAAAACTATATCCTGGCAGTAGTGCATGAGTAATCTGAAAAAAAATGATGTGCCTCTGTGTCCTCCAGTGTCCTCTGGTCTTCCTAATGACATCTGCAAGATTTCACAGACTGGAGGAAAACAACCAATCAGAGTCGAGCTGGAGCCTTGCTGTCTCTGAGCAGCTGTCAATCACTCGCAAACTCCGATAAAACGGTCAAACTAGGCAGCGCTGATCAAATATTAATCAATATTCTGTTACTGCAATGCCTATTTCTCTTCTCAAATGTTCTCAGAAACATCTTGTTTAGCTGTAAAATGAGAAAGTTTGTGACCCCGCAGCCATGTTGAGATCAGTTGAGGCAATATCAAGCACCGCCCACCAGCTGGAGCACAGCCAATAGGAACGCTCTCTCTGAAATGACCTGTGATTGGCCTAAGTGTCCCGTCACCAGCTAGATTTTTTAAAGCCTGAAACAGAGCCATGAGGAGGTGCAGAAGTCTAGTTATCTCTCTTAACACTTGAATTACAATATGCTGAAATGTTATTATGGAATTTTTTCCCAATGATGCCAAAAATATACTGCCTACTGCAGGTTTAGGTTTCATCACAGCTCCAGTAAAAGCTTTTAATGAGTCTGAATGGTTTTACATTTAACACAGAACAATGATCACCCAGATAGCTCATTGAGATTCAGCTGAAATATTACATCTTTGAAGGGGAAACCCTGTGGAAAAATAAAGGCTCAGCAGTTTAAAAACCTTATCTAATAGGCCTATAAGTGAACGTGTAATAAATGCATTGTCGCGTTTTCAATTAATTCATCCCATTGTTGACATATTGATTTCAAATGAGCTATACTGTCTTGCCAGTGTGTGGATAATGTGGAGACAAAATGCTTGCAGCTCCCCCATCCCCCTCCTTGCTGAGAGAGAGAGAGGGGACCCCCACCTCCCCATATCTGTGTCCACATATGTGTTCATGAACACTTACATGAATACATTAGAGATTTGGGTTAAAAGCGTAAGTGTATGCATCAATGTGTGTGTGTGTACGCTCACACATATGTATGCATGTATGTGTTAGAGGGCGAACCCGCCCTCCTCGCTTTTACATCTACTGCAATAGAACATCTCTGCCTAGCTTTGCTATTGGTTGCTACGGTAACAAAGGCACAGAGTGGAGTGGCTGCAGCAGCTAAAGAGAGAGAGGGAAAGATTTCTGCCTGTAGACCTAATCACAACGCAACACATCAGAAAACAGTTCAGATACAGTGAAATGTCAACACCGACGGAAAGACGGGTTTCGATTTGACTCGTCCAATTTCTGTCACACACGCATGCATACACACACACACACACATAGGCTATCAAAGGATTAATTAATGCCTGTACTGTAGTTGGGTGCAGCACAGGTCACGGCTCAAGCATCTTAGCATCAGTGACATTTGGTTAGCTGTGTATCTGTGCCTTGGCCTTTTGTATTTATGTCTCAGTGTGGTCTGTGAATGCTGCTCAGTGTGGATAGTAGGGACGTTGCTCTTTATTCCGTCTCTGTTTAGCAGGATGAGAGTGTATTGATCTTGCTCAGCAGCTTTAATAGTTGAGATGCCTTGTGCAAACATGTCCATAAAGGCCACTGAGGCATTTTAGGATGGAACCATGGGTAAATATTTAATAGATTATCATTAAATAGATATCTTCCATATAGTTTGTTGACATACTGTGGGGCTGTGTAGAATATCCCAGCATGCTGCTCACCCCCTGTCGGATCAGCCGTGGCAGGTGAACGAGAGCACGCTGGAGGAAAAGACAAATGGAGCTGATGAGGACGAAACATATGGACAAACTGATAAGAGGTGAACGCGGGTGATTATGCTTCTTCAGATGACCTGCTGATTGGTTAATGAAGTGAGTGTTCGCAGGTGATTTGCTAATGGGTTATTGCCTGATGAGGGCAGATTACACCGTCACCGTCATTATATGCAGCCCATGACAACCGTGTCAGTGTCACAACATTTAATCCTATCACATCAACATGATTTGACACAAATAGCAGAACGGCCTTTCTTCTTCCCTTGATTTCCTGATACTCATTCTGTCACCGGCGGTCTGTTTTTTTTTTTTATAGCTTGATGAGCTGGAAGTGTAGCAGGCGGTGTCTCTCTTCCTCTTTTTTTTTTTGTCTTTTGCTCAAGCCACCTCTGTCTTTTATCTTTCATCTGTCGCTTCTGTCTTTCGGCTCAGCAGGAACCGTTGATAACCACACGTCAAAGCGCTGCGTCAAAGCTCTGCCCCAAAACCTCTTTTTATAGCCCAGAGCGGTAAAAAATACTGCCTTTGTCATGGCACCGGCCAGCAAGCAGAGTCCTAGTATGTTGGCCTTGGCCCAGATCTGATGGTTTATCTTATAGATCAATAACCTTAATCAATACACACTCTAATGAGGAGGCTGCATCAATGATAGGCTGCAGGGTTTTGGTATGTAGCATGTGCGGGCTGTGTGAGAGAGAAAGGAACAGAGAGAGAGAGGAAGGAAAGAGGGATGCCCAGTTTTGATCTCCCACGCTTTTAGCAAAGTCACTGCGTGTATTAGCCGGACATAACATGTATTGTTGTTTTCACAATACGTTTGGCTACTTAGAAATGCTATCAGTTTGCACGTAAATTGTACAATACATGTTTTAGGACAGTTTAATGCAACAAAACTGTTTTATGCTATTTAAAATTTAGTTTTTTTGTTTGTATGTCCAACACAGGGAAAATATATGTATATGAATGGATAAAGGAGAGAGCGTTAGTGTTTCAGGAATATAAGAACCAAGTTGAAGGGACACTCTGAGCCTTATAATGTAAAAATAAATTTGTGAAAAACAGTTAATATTAATGGATTTTGAAACTCTTAATATAGTTTAGTTTTACTTTGAACTGGGCTACAATTCCCACAGCATTTTTTTGATAATATAATAATCTTTATTGTCAATAAATGTGGAAATTTGCCTTCGGGCTTCACAGGTTGGTTAAAACACATTATAGGAAATCGCAAATAGGCCTGTCAGAGTTAAGGTGATAATAACTAATTAAAAAAAGCTATGGTGAAGATATCACATGAAAGTAGAAAACCTAAGGAATCCATTGGTATCTGTAAAATGAGAAAGTTTGTGACCCGGCCGCCATGTTGAGAGTAGTTTAGGAAATACCAAGCACCGCCTACCAGCCGTAGCAAACTTTCTAATTTTACAGCTAAACAGTACACTACAAGATGTTTCTGAAAACATTTGAGGCGAGAAATAGGCATTACAGTAAAAAAATTTGATTCATATTTGATCAGCGCTGCCTAATTTGACCGTTTGATCGGAGTTCGCGTGTGATTGACAGCTGCCTCCGTTGAATGAACAGCCAATAGGAACGCTCTCTCTCTGAAATGACCTGTGATTGGTCAAAGTCTCCCGTCACGGGCTAGATTTTCTAAAGCCTGAAAACAGAGCCATGAGGAGGTGCAGAAGTCTAGTTATCTCCCAGAATACTTGAATTACAATATGCTGAAAGGCTAGTGTGGATTTTTTGCCCAATGATGCTAAAAATATTCTGCCTTCTGCAGCTTTAATACGCGATGGACGGAGATAATGATATTCTCGGAAAGAGCAAGTCACTCTGAATCTGAAAACATGTATAACGTGTGTGTGTGTTCAGATTTGACTGAGTTATGACTCTGAGAAGACACAGTGGGATTGTATGACGCAAACCACAACCATATGATGCCTAATCTCACTGGAACACACGCTTCATTTAACTCTAACCATCCTTTCAGTCCAAACAAGACTACAGAATTTCAATTTTGGTGTAAGCATCGAATTTGGATCCTCTCATGAAATGGCCATAATGAAATGGGGCTGACCCCCTACACCTGACTCAATCAGTTCTAGTTCAGGGAATCCCAATTGAGATTCAGATGAAACAAATACCCCACCCCACCCCCTCAGGGCTCCTCCGGTGTTTCTGATGAGGAGAAGGCTTTGAGATGTCAAACCTGCAATCTCTGGGCTAGAATTTCATTTGAAGTGGCCCCCAGTGTATAGTCTGCAGCACCACACCGCCTCACTGGTGTCCTCAAACAGCTTGTCACTCAAACACATGCACAGTGTTAGGTGTTGGCAACACAGGTGAATGTGCTTTATGTACTGTATAAGAGTATGTGCGCGTTACATCTGGGTGCATCTCTGTGCTTCAAATAGCAGTTGTCATCACCTTAGCAACTGGCACATCATCTACCTGGTGTTTCATCCTGGAACAGACAAGCTGAGAGGTATAAAGACAGAGAAATGAAGGGGCGGAGGTGGGTGATGGAGGGCGAGAGACGGAAGATGAAAGGAAATAAGCGGGGGTTGGGGGAAACATGGAACACGGTATTCAGGTGGATTTGATGGGAACGACACTCATCTTTTTCTTCAATTTCTAACCTTTCTTTTCATTTGTATTTTCATCAAACCTTGTCCAGGGTTTTAGCAGCACTCTCAGCAACCCAAGACAAAACCAGAGCGCTCCTCCCTTTCTGTTCTCCTCATTTGTCTCATCTTTTTCTTTCCTTCTCTTTCTATCTCCTCTTCTTTTTCAAAGTAGTCTCACATCAAAGACACTGTAGCCGAGCCACAGGCATTTTTGAGTAAATGCACGCAAAAGCTCCCACATTTACAATGTGTTTGATGGCTGCCGCAATTTATGACTGGTAGTAACTTATGTGCAGCAGTGTTATTCCACTGTCTTGGTTTTATAGGCGAAAGAGATGCTGATGTACAGCATGGGGGCTTGTTTTTGACATCTTGAGCCCGCTATGTGGGTTTTTGGTCGTACTAGTGGTGCGTCTGGTGGTCGTCAGTCCACCACTTTGGTCAAGACTGGAATGTCTCAAGAACTATTAGATGTATTGCCATTAAATTGTGTACAGATGTTCATGGTCCACAGAGGGTGAATCCTACAGAATTCGGTGATCCCCTGACTTTTCATCTAGTGCCACCATTAGTACAAAATTAGCAAATGTTAGCATGCTAACACGTCAAACTAAGATGGTGAACATGGTAAACACAGTGGGCAACCTCCAGGTACATTCGTTCTAATAGTCTGAGAAAATGTTCCTACTTCTTACTTGATTTATTCCCTCAGTAAACATTGTAAACATGAGTTCATGGTCTCAATCGCTGGTTTAAAGTCTTCTTTCAATACAGCATGATGTTCATTTAGTAAGTTATGGTCCCATTTAGAGTCAAATAGACTATAAAGCAGGGGATGCTTTAGGGCGTGGCTACCTTGGGATTGAAAGGTCACTACCTTTTTCAGCATTCAGTTACTTAGCGCCACCGTCTTGTGTCACTTCTGGTTGCAAAACCAAGATGGCACAGCTAAGATGCAGAACTTGAGGTTTCAAAGCAGCAGTCCACAAAACCAATGTGTGACGTCACAGTGACCACGTCCACTTCTTATATACAGCCTGTGGGTGAACATTATAATAAACATCAGCCTGTTAGTATTGTCACTGTGGGCATGTTAGCATCCTGATGTTGGCATTTAGCTCAAAGCACCGCTGTGCTGAAGTACTACAGCTTCACAGAGCGTGAGAGTGTGTGTGCACATATCTTGCACAGCGTGACCCTTTTGTGGCCTCTTAGCTTTTTAAAGACCAAAATCTTTTTCCTTGTTCGTGATTTAGAGCCTTCTTGACTTTTGACCTTTAGAGAGACATTGTCCAGCTTGCCCGAGTCACTCCCTTCATCTCTTCTTTTTCTTCTCTCTCTATAAAGGCCGGCTATATCCTCCATATGTCCGTATAGAAACACAATTAATGAAAGGAACATTACCACCCAAAAAGTGGCTTTGTAATCCTGAGACTGTTTTGTCTCTTGGTGTGTTATATGGCTGTGAGAATCCCCTTCAATTCAGACTGTGTGACAATGGAGTGACATTTCTGACAATAGAGCCCCATTAAAGCACAGAGCAGACAATAGAAACACATTAGCTCCCTGCTGAAGTCAGGTTGGTGGCAGCAGTCACCCTGCTGCACCTCTGACCCTCGTCCTTGCATGGACACGCACACACACACACACACACACACACACACACAGAGACCTGTTGATTGTAAAATCTGTCATAATGTCAATACACACACATTCACACACATGCACACACAGAGGAACATATAGCGTACGCAACAATGACATTTTTCTCTCCCCTCTCTCCTCAGTGCATGTGTGTTGCTGCCATGGCGACCGTGGCTCCACCCCTCACATTTCTTCTCCTGCTGCTTCAACTGGCGGATGGCTCGTTCCCAGAGGAGCCCAGTCCACTCAGCTACGTCCCCTTGGAGGGTATGTTTCCTTCCTGCTGTGTGTGTGTGTGTGTCACTGTATGTGCCGCGTTGGATGATGAATGGCTTCACGGTGGATGTGGAAATCGGGGGTCAAGGGTCAGCGCCTTGGTGTGGAGCTGCTCTCCAGCTGCCCGGGCATACAGATAAATAAAGAGACTTCACTCCTTCTCTCGGTGGCGGTATAGCAGACTGATAAATATGAGAGAGAAAGATGTCAAGACAGAAAGAAAGAGAGCGGGAGAAATGATTGTTATGGATTTTGAGAGGTGCAGGAAGATGAAAAAGTGTGAGGCAATTGGATTGGATGGGGTGATACAGATGACAACAGAGAAGGCTGTGGGGAGGAAGAGAGAGAAGGGGAGGAGACAGGTGGAGATGGATCGCTACGTCCTCCTCTCTCCCTCCCCTGCAGTCAAGGACAATGAGACGTTCTCCCAATCTGTCTCCTGATGATGAGGGCTCCCTGTGGAGACCGTTGTCCTCCTCTTCGAAACTTTCTCATACTCTGATACTGCCACTTTCTCTCTCTCCACCTCATCTGTACTCTCCCACTTACAGGGAGGAGAGGCAGGGAATGCCTTTTTTTCACAATAAAATTACAATAATGGTTGCACACAGTTTTTCTCATTATGGGGCTGCATGCATCAACAAAAGCAAAAAAAAAAAAAAACACTAAGAGGATTAAAGTGTTTCAGTATACTTTAACTGCTGCACCATTCATCTCTTCCCATTATCTTTTTTTTCCTCCTCAACAAAAGCATAAAGAATGAGTGAAGACACTATTAAAGTGAAGGTTAGAGATGTTTTTAGGGTAAATATAAATTAACTCGCTCAATTGTCAAAGTATCCCTGAGCATGGCACTTCATTTCTAGCTTTTTTTTTTCTGTCTGTGTGTTTGTGTCAGTTGTGCGGAGGTATCCAGTGTTCTTGGGCAGAGCTCATCGTTCAGCCCAGAGACAGGAGCTGCACATCCAGACGGTCCTCCAAGTCAACCGCACGCTCTACATAGGAGCCAGGTAACCAACGGCAACCGCCTCCAACTGTGTGTTACTGACGTGCTCGCATTAATATCCTTTTTGCTTTCATTTGATGCCACAGCTTCCATCTGCTGTCACTCTGCAGAGGACATTTTCAGTTTGTTGTTTTGCGAGGGAAGCATTCAATTCAGTGTTGTTAAATGTCAAGTGAAAGCTGTTTGTTCACATTACTCTTATTCATGATATATGGAAAGTAGTAAACAGTAGTACACAAAATCTGGTCCTCCTGCAAAAGTATTTGGAACACAAATAAATTATATAACTGACGTCCTATAAATTAAACATTTCACAATTCAAACACAGTTTTAATTAGATTTAGTCTGTTTGAACAGATTTGTGTCATAAAAAACAAAAACAGGTGGCAGTATAACAGAAATGGTGTTGCTGAAACAGACTACTGTACAGATCATACATTCATATATATATATGTAGATGCCGTATGGGCCCATTAGATCGTACCTCAGCGTCGCCGCCATATTGGTAAGGTCAGGACTGGCCTGTAAACCCATACCAGAACAGAGGAGCTGACGTTTTTCTGGATAAAAAGCACTATAACTTTGACATTTCTCAACTGATCTCAATGAGTAATTTTTATATTCAAGCATTGGTGTTGGTGTTAGCACTATGCTACGGAAGCGACTGAAGGTGTACTGAATGTATGCACATGCTGCTTTTGCTTAACAGCTTTACAGGAACGGTGTGGGTCGGTGGTTAGCTTCCGTCTTTATTTATTTTAATTTTTTTTGCTCAAAATCTTTTTATTGGTATTCTGTACAAAATCTAATAAATCACAGAAATAATTGTATAAACAAATTATATCCCCATCCCTATAACAATATTACTGCACCATTAAATAAGCAGAATTAATTTCATAAACAATTATATTTATACATATAAATTAATTGAATCCGATAGAAACATAAATGAAACATGATACAAAAAAAGGAAAAAGGAAAGGACCAAAAACACAAAAAGATAAGTAAATTAAAAATAATATTAAATAAATAAACAAACCAAAAAAAACTAAGTGTGAGTTGTGAATTATATGTAATATGGGGTCAGCAGTTTAAACCTTCAATGTCAGTGGTATCCGTGTTTTCTATATAGGTTAAAAAAGGTCTCCATATAGCATAACATTTATGAGCACACCCTCTTGTCTTTATTTTTGTAACCTTTTTTTGCTTCTGTCTGCATCTCTCTGAAATGGCCTTTTTCCTAACATTAGATAACATAGCTATATGCAGGCTGTGCAGTTAGTGACAGTGTGGGCTCCATGGTAACAGTAGCAGCGGGGGGCGGGGCGTGGCTTAGCGATGGATCAATTATGCTGACCCCTTCTTTACACATTGTTTATATTATATATCAGATATCCTATAGTAATACATTGGCACTGTTTTGTTGTGTGTTTTTATAGAGATGACTTGTACAGAGTGGAGCTGGATAACATGGCAGGTGATGAGATGTTCTATAGCAAAGTAAGACTCATTTTCTTGCACACACACCAAAACAAACATACAGCAGTACCAACTAATAGTGTACACACAAATGCACAACAAAGTTATTCAGACTGTGGTTCATTCCTTTTGGCAGAAACGGACATGGGAATCCAATAAGAACGACATTCGAGTGTGCCGGATGAAGGGCAAACATGAGGTACAGTGCTCGTACTCTGAGATCCACTCTCACATGCATCAACACCATCTACACTATCACACGCATGGACAGACACAACAGCTGTTGGAGTAACCTTATTTCCTCCGGGTGCACCTGCATACGGTATTTACACAAATTTGATCTTGTTGATACAGAATCAGCACATCACTTAATCACGTCAGCTCAGTGAAACGTTACCCAGGCCCGAAAGATGTCCATGAAGCTTGAAAGCCATCGTCTTGCACACCTGCATTGTGCCAATTTTCTTCATATATCTCATTCATAGCCTGTGGGGGAAACTAGAAAATGGGACAATTATGTGTGTATATGAAGTGATAGTTGACAATGTTCTGAGATATGATGGGAGTGTGATCAAATCTTGAAAAGGGAAAGATTTGATGGGATGGTTGCTTCCTTGACAGGGTGTAACCTAAAATATAAGCTTTATTGTATAAATGCAGCAGTGCCACCGGCAAAATCCAATCTGGGCGGAACTCATGGAAGAAGAAAAAGCGGCAAGAGGAAACATTATAAAGCAAACTGAGCAGAGAGAGTGACACAGCCTCAGGGAGGAAACAGTAATTGAAATCAGTTGAGGAAGAGGAAGGGATGGGATGTGTGTAGGTGGAGGAAAGGTGGGGGAGAAACACATAAGGAGGATAGGGCAGCCACCGGGTAGTAAGAGAGAGGCAACAAAAAGGAAAAGATGTGTTGCTTCAAAGAACACGGATGAAAGAAGAAAAGATGTAGGAGCAAAATAAAGGAATTAAAGCTGTGATAAAATACAGGAAGCAAAAAGACTTGCCTAAGGTGGAAGACAAAAGACTGAAAGGTGAAGCCGAAGCCAGCTAGCTCAGATGAAGAGATCAAATTATAAAGCTCAGGGTAAATGATGCATCATCTGACATACAGTAGAACAGTTAGTGAGCCAGAGATAATGCTTTACAGTCGTATAGCATCTAAGTGTGCAGTTAAGACGGTCTAACAATAGACCTTTTTCCACTGCAGACATTTTGAAATGCCATAGAAAGCACAGGTGGATCTAATAACATTAACGATGGCTCGGCTCCATTCAGGTGTGCCACTAAGCAGAAATCCCTGTGAACTGAACTGAAACACATTTATGCTTGTTAGAGGAATAGTTTTTTGGGAAATAAACTTTCTTGCAGAGAGTTAGATGAGAAGATTGATACCAATCTCACATCAGTACAGTAAACATGTAGCTTGCTGGAGCCAGCAGCTGTCTAGTTTAGCTTAGTTTAGCTTAAACAATGGAAGCAGCTATATTTGCACATCATTTTATTGTTCGCCAAATGCCAACCAAACAGTGCTCTTGGCATTGAATTACACATGCTTATCAACTAATAGTATTCCAGTGTGTGTTTGAACTGCGGAGGTTAATCAGTGTTAGTTAGTTAGCTAGTTAGTTTAGTTTAAATGAGACCGATCCAGCTAGCAAAACAGTTTCACCTTCAAAATTAGGTTTCCTCCTGATAGTATATTGTGAATAATGTTCTTCTTGTGATACTAATAGAGTCATTTTCGTAGACCTTTTTCATAGCAGGCTTTTTGATATGGTACATCAGGAAAAGCAGGCAAAGAGTATAGAAACAAAGAGGTGAAACTCTGGTGTCCGCTGCAGCCATTTTGGACTGAAAACATCAATGAGTCCATAGCCATGAATGTATAAAGAGACGTCTGTAAATCAGAGGATCATTTTTTTTTCTTGAGGTAAACCAACTTCCCAGTACAAACACCCAAATAGCCCTCGTTTAAAGCATTTTGTCCTAAACGTTATAAAAATAATAATAATAGTGGAGTCTCTAGGAAGCATAACCGCCGTGTTATGTTTTTGTTCAGATTAAACAAACAAGATGTGTTAATTAGTGGGTTTTATAAGTGCTGGTATGCAGAGCCAGGCTATGCTAAATACTCTACTGTCTCAATCCCAGTATAGTTACAAAAATATCCTCCAACAAAATATAACTGTCACACAATTGTAAACTAGTAACACCGTCTAGCATCATTCAATACCAATAAGGAGCACTCAGTTCAGCTCCGGATGAACAAATCATCAACCTACACAGGTTAATTCAAGTTCAATCAATTATTATTACCAACTGGCTGCCATCAGACACTGCTGTAGTATCACAAAGGGGCCGAGGGGCCGACCAGTGTCATCAAGGTTCAGATTCAGTGGCAGCAGCTTTAAATCTCAGCTCAATCAGCAGCCTCCACTCTGAAGACAGCTATAAAGACCCCGTCCTACTGTTCCTCCAGATGGAGAGTGGTTGAGGGTGTAAAGGATTGTTTTAAGCTGCCTTTTTTCTTACCTCACACTTGCAGCCATCTTGCTCCGACTGCTAGTTTTGAGCTTAACTTTAGTTCAAAACCGTTGCCCTGCACCTTGTGATTCTCTTCTCCTCTTTAATCGTTTCCTTTTGTGTTTTTTCTCCGTAGGGAGAGTGCCGTAATTTCATCAAGGTTCTGCTCAGCCAGCATGGTGGCCTGTTTGTATGTGGAACAAACGCCTTCAACCCGCTGTGTGCCAACTACACTGTTAGTATCTATCTTTCTGTCAGCTGGCCACTCTCTGTGTGCTTGCCAGTTTGTTTATCTATGTATTTTTTTTCTTTTTGCAGAGGGACACTTTAGAAATGGTGGGAGAGCCTGTCAGTGGGATGGCACGGTGCCCGTATGATCCACGACACGCCAACGTGGCTCTATTTGCAGGTAGTGTTGCACTAAAGATGAAGAATTCAGGGTTTCTAGCAGACATCAGACTCTGTTTTCATCTCCAGACGCTGAATCGTCTGTGCCCTTGTGTTTACCTTTACAAATGATTTATAGTCAAACCTCTCGCTGCGTTGCTTGTTTGGTTTTAATCTTCCTGACCTTGTGCTATCTCTCCATCTGTATCTTCTTCCTCTTAATCTCCTCCTCTCCTCTCCTCTCCTCTCGCTGTGCATCTCTCAGATGGTAGTCTCTTTACGGGTACTGTGACAGACTTCCTGGCCATCGATGCGGTGATCTATCGTAGCCTCGGCGACAGCCCCGCCCTCCGCACAGTCAAACACGACTCCAAATGGTTCCGAGGTACTTTTAGAAACAGACGCATTACAATGACTCAGACACCTTCAATAGACAATCAGGAAGCGAATAACAGAAACCATTATCTTCAGTAGTTTACTAAAAGAAAATTGAATCGTTGTGGCTGTCTTTTCATGAGGCGGCGGAGCTAAATAACAAGCTACATTCAGTGAAACCAAACATGATTTGAAGACCTACATTTTATAGATTTATTGTAAGTGGAACAGGCTGAGACAGAATGATGCATGGAGGTTAGTTGGACTCTACAGATTGAGGGTTTTAACAAGAAGGCGTAGATTGAATAGTGAAATCAGTTTTTCCGTGGAGAGAAAAACAAGCCGGGGCAGGTCAAAGCTGGAACAGTGCTGGATGAATAAATGATAAATAACGTGTATCCTCTTGTCCGTGATGATAAATTAAACAGGACGTGAATATTTGATGAGCGAGGCCCGTGGACAGCGGCAGTCAAATGTTGATGTGACTGTTATTACAGCTCCATGTCAGGAACTGTGGAGCGTTACGTTTGGCCCCCGGCACTGCGTCGCTACTGATCTGTGTGTGTGTGTGTGTGTGTGTGTGTGTGTGTGTGTGTGTGTGTGTGTGTGTGCGTGCGTGCGTGCGTGCGTGCGTGCGTGCGTGCGTGCGTGCGTGCGTGCGTGCGTGCGTGCGTGTGTGTGTGCGCGTGTGTGTGTGCGTGTGTTTGTGTGTGTCTAACTGTTTTTCTCACATTATTTTTCAGAGCCCTACTTTGTGAGCTCCATGGAGTGGGGGCCTCATATTTATTTCTTCTTCAGAGAGATGGCCATGGAGTTTCATCATCTAGAGAAGGTGCTTTCTTTCTTTCTTTCTTTTTCTTACTTACTTACTTTCTTCCTTTCCTTTCATTCATTCTTTCCTTCCTTTCTTCTTTCTTTATTTCTTTCTTTCTTCTTCCTTTCTTCTTTCTTTCTTTCTTACTTATTTACTTACTTACTTACTTTCTTTCCTTTCATTCATTCTTTCGTTCCTTTCTTCTTTCTTTATTTCTTTCTTACTTACTTTCTTTCCTTCCTTTTTTCTTCCTTTCTTTCTTCCTTTCTTCTTTCTTCCTTTCTTTCTTCCTTTCTTCTTTCTTTCTTTCTTACTTACTTACTTACTTACTTTCTTTCCTTTCATTCATTCTTTCCTTCCTTTCTTCTTTCTTTCTTTATTTCCTTCCTTTCTTCTTTCTTTATTTCTTTCTTACTTACTTTCTTTCCTTCCTTTTTTCTTCCTTTCTTTCTTCCTTTCTTCTTTCTTCCTTTCTTTCTTCCTTTCTTCTTTCTTTCTTTCTTACTTACTTACTTACTTACTTTCTTTCCTTTCATTCATTCTTTCCTTCCTTTCTTCTTTCTTTCTTTATTTCCTTCCTTTCTTCTTTCTTTATTTCTTTCTTACTTCCTTACTTTCCTTCCTTTTTTCTTCCTTTCTTTCTACCTTTCTTCTTTCTTCCTTTCTTTCTTTCTTTCTTACTTACTTACTTTCCTTCCTTTCTTCTTTCTCTCTTTCTTTATTTCCTTCCTTTCTTTCTTACTTCCTTTCTTACTTCCTTTCTTTCTTTCTTTCTTTCTTACTTACTTACTTTCTTTCCTTTCATTCATTCTTTCCTTCCTTTCTTCTTTCTCTCTTTCTGTATTTCCTTCCTTCCTTTCTTTCTTTCTTTCTTTCTTTCTTTCTTACTTACTTACTTACTTTCTTTTTTCTTTCTTTCTTATTTACTCACTTACTTACTTACTTTCCTTCCTTTCTTTCTTCCTTTCTTCTTTCTTTCTTTCTTTCTTTCTTACTTACTTCCTTTCTTTCCTTTCATTCATTCTTTCCTTCCTTTCTTCTTTCTCTCTTTCTTCCTTTCTTCTTTCTTTCTTACCTACTTTCGTTCTTTCCTTCCTTACTTTCTTACTTTCTTACTTCCTTACTTTCTGTCTTTCTTTCTTTCTTTCTGTCTTATCCCTCCATTTTACTAAGCCTTGCTTGTTTTATTCCAGGTGATGGTGTCCCGCGTGGCTCGGGTGTGTAAGGCAGACCTGGGAGGCTCTCAACGCGTCCTTGAGAAGCAGTGGACCACATTCCTGAAGGCGAGGCTCAACTGCTCCGTCCCGGGAGATTCACACTTTTACTTCAACCTCCTGCACGCCACGAGCGGCATCATTCACATGCAGGGACGAGACGTCATCCTGGGGCTCTTCTCCACGCCACCAAACAGGTACAGAGATGCACACAAATGTGCACACAAACGAACACTTATTTTTCTCATCGCTGTTTTATTTTTGTTTTTTTCTACGGTAGCATCCCTGGCTCTGCGGTGTGCGTGTTTGACATGCAGCAGCTCGCTCATGTCTTTGAGGGCCGGTTTAAAGAGCAGAAATCCCCCGAGTCTATTTGGACTCCTGTCCCGGACGAAGCGGTGCCTAAACCGAGGTATTGTTATGCAAAGTGTTATGTGAGCTGTTCTTTGGCAAAATACTGCAGTGCTGCTTTACTGAGCATCTGTCTCACATATATAGTCTACTTACTCCCCTGCTATAAGCTCCAACTGTCAATCACACTGCAACTTCACTACTATTCAGCAAATATTCTAATAAGGCCTCCAGCAGCCGCTAAAAGAACTCCTCTGGCTCTTTTCTTCTTGCTCTCTCTGGACTTCAATCGCTCTCTTTCCTATCTATCTCTCACTTTTCTGACTGTTTCTCTGCCTGCAGACCAGGGGGATGTGCAGTGCAGGGATCCAGATTTAGCTCCTCTACCACGCTGCCGGATGAGGTGTTGAACTTCGTGAAGACCCACCCACTGATGGACGAGACCGTTCCACTGCTGGGGCACAGACCCTGGGTAGTCAAGACTATGGGACGGTACTGACTCACTTGTTTGATAGCGCCCATGCAGAACTTTTTATGGCATGAAAATGGGAAGCATGAATCTGAAAATATGCATCATAGCTTGTAGGAAGGATAGAAAATGTGTTTTATATAGATTGACTTTGAAAAAACATGTGTTTTCACTATCTATGCGTCTAGATACCAGCTGACATCCATGGTGGTGGACACTGAAGCTGGTCCCCACAAGAACCGCACGGTCCTGTTCCTGGGCTCTACCCGAGGAACCATCCTGAAGTTTCTAATGATCTCCAGCGGAGATGCTGTCTCCCACGGCAGCGTGTTTCTGGAGGAGGTGGAAGGATTCAACCCGGAGAAGTGAGTAGGAGTCGAGACATATTTGTCCTTGATCTCTATTAAGTTATACATTTTGACATGTTGCTCCAATTAGATCAAGTCTCCCGCTGCCTGCCTCTGTTTCAGAACTGGAGAGCAGCAGCGATAGTTCAGCCAAGAACTGTCTTCAATTACACTTATTTGATTTATTTGATTTTAACATGTTTGAAGTGCAGCTTAGAGTAAAAGACTACTCAGTTGCTTATTTGACCATATCTATTACAGTTATATTCACATATATAGTTAAAGAGTTTGATTTTAGGTTTGCAACTGTGAATCATTCTTATCTTGATTCTTAATGTGACAATTATTCACACATTAATATAATAACAATTTTGTCCAAAAACTGTACATTATAAAGTCCAAGGTTATTATTCAAATTGTTTGTATGATCCGAACAACAGTCCAAAACCAAAAGATCCAAAGAAAAGCATATAAAAATGTGCACATTTGAGAGGTTGCAACCTGAGGATATGTGGAGTTTGAGCTTGAAAAATGATCTAGATATAAACAGTTCCCTGTCAACTGACATACCAGAGGTGAGAACAAGTCATTGTTTTGCAAGTCACAAGTAAGTCTCAATCTTTGCACTCAAGTCCCAAGTCAAGACTGACAACTCTCAAGTCCTAAGCTTTGGAGTTTCGAGTCCTAAACAAGTCATAATGCGCTCTTCACCAAATGTAATGCCATTTGCGTCTCCGTCTAATATTCCACCTGCATGTTTTGCATAATGCAATCTGTTTTTGGTTGACCACCACGTAGTTTTTGTATGCAGACAAAATTATCTTTGGTTTCATTTTTTCCAACTGGCGCTCAGTAACGTAACATTAGCTCTTCATGGTTTTCTCCTGCAACTTGATTGGATGCTGTCGGATTGTTTCAAACAAGCTGGATCTGGGGGAATTAAGTGTCGACTTGCTGGGAATTAATAGCTGTAATGTTCAGTAAATGAAGGGAAGTAAATTGATTTGTGGCACACTTTTTAAATAACATACTTTTTCATCTTCAAGCTTGGGGGAAGGTATCAAGTATTTTCAAGTCAAAAGGCTCAAGTGTGAGTGAAGTCATGAGTCATTGGTGTTTAAGTCCAAGTCAAGTTTTTTTTTGATTTTGTGAAGTTAAGTCTTAAGTCATCACATTTGTGACTCGAGTCCACATCTCTGTCACATACGATCAACTAACTGTTTTAGCTCTATGTAACCAAATGATGAAAATAGGCACCTTGTTTGTTGTTGAATTGATCATAATTTATACAAACTATTCCTGCTTTAATGTAATCCAACCTTTTATAGCAGCATAAAACCTTAGATTTGATTATTGTCTTGGGTATTACTGTGAAAGACCCGACCAGAAAAATAGAGATTTTGGCTTCATCCACTGGCAGCAAACACCAAAGTGAGTTTATTTCTTCCCATCACACATCTCTGGGCAGGCCAATAGATAAAACAGTCTGATGACCAGGCCTTTGACCCTGTCACAACTTGACTTGAGGCCAAAAAGCGTACACTGACCTCCCTCTGCTGGCTCCTCACCCTCTGCCTCCAGTCTTCACACTCCTGTGTCTCGCTGTCTCCAGGTGTGGCGAGGACTCTCCTCAGGCTCGTCAGCTCTTGTCGCTGTCGTTGGACCGGCCCAGTCACACTCTGCTGCTGGCCTTCCCCTCCTGTCTGGTTCGAGTGCCCACGTCTCGCTGCCACCTGCACTCACGCTGCATGAAGTAAGTGACACACAATCACCTGGAGAGTATTTTTCATCCACTCAATATTTCTTTGAATGATAATTAGGTCAGTTTGAATGTAGTAGTGGCCATTAGCCAAGGTACGACTTACTGGCCAACTTTTGTTTTGTCCCTCAATCCTTATTAGTGCAGTTGTCTTAATAAAATGTAATGCCGATGTTTCAATCAGCGAGGGATAGATGGCATGTGTGTTTGTCAAACTACAGCTAGCTTGTATATTTCGGGAGAATTTTATCCCTGGGAAATAATATTTAACTCGACACAAGAGGCTTCAGCGTCGTCTTGATCTAAGGTTGTAATAAAATAGATGATTTATTATGAATACCAAGAGGGCATTCGTTTATTACTGCACAGATGGGGAGGATCTTTTGAAGTAGAACCCCCACACTGTGAATCTGATTCCCACAGCAGCCGTACATCACAGTTGGATACAGGAAAATAAAGAAAGAAAGTAGCAACAGATTCAGTATGTGTGTGACTGCAGTGTATGAAGATGAATACCAGATGAGGATTTATGATTTGAACAGTGTTTCGCATATTACATTTCAAAACATATCACGTAAATACTGTATCATGAGTCCATTGGGAGAAACAGTTTGTCATATTTTAGGGTTCTAATGGCCCGTTAACCAGACAGACAGTAAGTAAACTAACTTCCCTGCTAAATTCATAGCTCTATTAGTTGTTCCCAGGTTTGATTTTCTCTAAGTTTCCCGGGGAGAGTTTCCTGCTAAAATGGTAAAAATAATGTCCGCTGTGAGAATCAGGTCAGCACTCAGCATTTCTTAACTTTTTATTTTCATTGGTGTGTAGGAGTTGTCTCGCCTCCAGGGACCCGTACTGTGGCTGGACCAGAGGCAGCACCTGCTCCTTCCTGAGACCAGGCACACGGTGAGGACAACACACACACTTACACACACTCACACGCACACACACACACACACACACACACACACACCAACCAACCTGTGAACAGTTTCCTACCTCTGCAGACCTGCTACCTGCAGACTCAGGACAAGTTATTATGTGTTGAGAGTTTTATTGGCAAAGTTACAACATTCTTGTGGCAAGGAAGCTAATGTTGAATACATACTTCACTTTATCACGTAGAATAAGGAGAATAAATGCTTAAAGAAAAGAAAAAAATGATGGGCGTGTGTTCTTGTAGTTTGAGAGAAGTGGATTCAAGCTCCTGAATCTGCAAGCTTGACTTTAGATTTTTAATTTATTCCACAATGCCCCCTGAGGAGAATTATGAACATACAATAGTTACACATGTAAGAAAACAAAAGAAAGAGAAATAAAGTGGACGACACTTGTTGCTCAGTAATTGAAATCAAACTTTGGGAAATACAATAAAGCAGGACTCTTTTAAGGGTGCTCAAGCACACCTATATTTGATCTCAGCACCCCTAACAAATACTTATCAAACCATCTGAGACAGCCGAAATTACGGTCTTTAAGAGGCTGTAGCGGACTCAGTCGTAACGATAGAGTGAAGATATATCGGTAGCATATGAAACTTGAAAACCTAAGGAATCCATTGGTAACGATCATGTCATGCTAGTTTGTCACCTGGTGCCGGAATTTTGTGTTGTCCTTTACATAAATAAAGACATTTCCACCATAACTTGATACAGAAAAGGCAGAAATGGGTGCATACAAATTCACCAGACTGCAGGAAATTATGTGTTTGAAGCTCAAAATTTTCGACCTACGCCCTCCACTGTACACACGTCACTTTCTCATTTGGGGCGAGTCCCCCTAAAGGTCTGATCCTATGAATCGTCCCTGCAACAAAGAAGAAAATTATAAATAAATAAGTAAATATATGTAAAAAAAAAAAAAAACTAAAAAAAAACACTCTGGTAAATATTTTAAAGTTACTTAAAAGAAGCCACTACACTGAATCTACATATTGTGTCCATACATATTAAACAGTATAAATTATTTAAGTGTAAAAGGTTTCTTTTTTTACTCATTAATGTGTTTGATGCTTTCATAGTAATATAATGCAATTCTGGTCTATCTGCACTTAAACAGTTCATGTTAGTGCCAATGAACAGACTCTGAAGCATGATATCCAGTATTAAATACCAAACTTTAGCGTCTAATAATAATAGTTTCAAAAGAATTACTAGCATTATCCTGAAGGATTAATGGTATCTGTATCATAGTCAAACATTGTACCCAGTATCGCAATCCCTACTTCCTGCTCCCATCATCATCATCTGTATGGATGACCCTGACCTCTGACCTCCCCGAGGGACAGAAAGCAAAAAGAGAAAATCAATAACGGGATCAATAGTGTATCCCATTACACTGGATGAAACATAGATATGTGCCATATCAATTTGATTGATTACTATCAACAAATGTCCCCATTAATGTACAATTTTCTATGTAAACGTGAACATGTTCATATAAAAAGGCATTTTTTTTACATTTATGAGTTATTTTAAATCAGATATAACTTCATTTGTTTCTGTTATGTTAGACTGTAAACATTCAACCATGACAAATGACATAACTGTACATAGTGGGGCACTATAACGGCACGTTTCCTACTGTATTCTGTTTGTATATAAAGAGAAATATTGAAGTCTCTGATGTGCTGATCTCTCTGTGACTGCAGGCTGCCTTTTCAACAAGATGTGGAATATGGAAACACCACCTCCCATCTAGGAGACTGTGATGGTAGGTTGCAGCACTATGACATGGATGCTTGTGGCTGCGTACAGCAGACTGAGGGCAGGCTCCGCCTAGTGGCTCAATCCCTCATTACACCTCTCTGCTTGTCACTGAACATTTTGTTCAGATTCTATCAAGTGAGAGAATATTTGAGACCATTTCTGTAATTTAGCACATTTTATTTTAATTATAGGTATAATGTGATTTCCATCTGCAGCTCGGCAAGATCCACTCAATTGTGATAAAAGCAACTGAGCGTTTGGGTGTCTTTTTTCAGAGCTGAATCAGGTGGGAGTCAAACTGGGGTTTTGGTTTCAACCACACTGCCTACAGGTCAAAACGCTCCCAGCGTGAGACGGTTTCATTAGGGAGGATGTGAGAGGTGTAACTGCTGGTAGACAATACCACCAGACTGCATGATGGGAAGTGCAACATCCTCCTGGTCACCAGACTTTGTTCTCTCAAAGCTGAACATCTGAGAGAGGAATGACCGAGGGTAGCTGGAAATAGCTTAGCATAAAACACTGATGTCACTTCTGTTGAGAGGCTCATATGTCACTGCAGCAGCGCCAGAGAGGGCCTCTTTGAACCTTGCTCTGAAATTCACAAAGTCAGTGGAAACAAAAAAAAAGGCATTTCCTCTCCAGCAGATTCTTTCTGAACTGTTCCGCCTGTTTTAGGCCAGTTTCAGAGTCATAAACTCCACTTAGATCTGAATTTCCAAATGGAAAAAGAGCACATATCAAGCCCTCTTCACACTCATTTGTTTTAAACTGATGAATGGGCTTCTAGTTTTTTAACCTGCACTTAGAAACTGATAGCGGTAGAAGTCAGTGATGCCAGGCTGCGGACCTGACGGACTCAGTGAAAGCGCAGCAGAGGCCGAGCCAGGGACAGGCATGTGCTGCTGTGTCTGCAGATGGGAGTGATTAGAGCTGGGTGGAAACACTGAGGTAATGGTATGCTGGAGAGGAGAGGAGAGACTCACTGACCGGGCTGCAGGATGGAAAGTGTGAGGAGAGGAGAGAGGAGAAAAGGAGACTCAGCTGCTGTGGTCGGAGCTGTGCTGATGACAAGTGCAGGCCTCTCCGAACCTGGAGCCTGTGGAGCCCCAAGGCCAGACTGGAGAGAGGCTCCTTTTAAACACCATCATCATAATGCTGAACCCCATGATCACCAATTATGTGTGTTATTGTAGTTATTGATTTATTATGATACATGATATCTTGTGAAGGGAAAAGCACTAAGTAGAAGTAGCAGAATAGCTGTATGTGTAATAATAATGATAGTTTAAAACTGCACCCTGTGGACAGACATTGAGAGAGAGGATGTTCTGCTAAATGTCATCTTCATAATCGTGTTTTCTTAATCTTCAGGAATTCTGCAGCAGAGTTTGCTGATTGAACCGGAGAGCTTGGTCTCCCTCAACCTGCTCGTGGCGTCCGCAGTGTCCGCGTTCACCATCGGGGCGGCGCTCTCCGGCCTCGCCGTCTGCTGGATCATGGCCCACAAGCCCACCAACCGCCGCCACGCCAACGCCTCCCAGTCCTCCATCCAGCGGCGTGAGAGAGGCCTGCTGACTAACGGCGGTGGGATGGGAGGCTCCGTGCTCAGTGTGACGCGGCAGGGAGGCGGGGAGCGCCCCTGCACTCAGGGCGGGGAGACCCTGTTCGTCATGCCCAACGGCTGGGTGAAGTCGGGAGAGCTTGACCCGGGTTTCCTGCCGACCCCGGAGCACACGCCCCAGCAGAAACGCAGAGGCCTGCGACTGTCCGACTCCAACTCCGGAGGGTGGGACACCAGCCAGACGTACCTGGGGGGAGGCTCCGTGGGTCTGGGTTCACCCTGCCGCATCCCACCCTCCGTCTACCTGACCACAAGACTCTTCCAGCAGGGGGTAGTTGGGAGACATGGCGGGGAGGGCCGAGGGAATGACACGCCACGCCAGCACTATGTCTGCCTGAGCAAGCAAGAAAAAGGAATGAAGGGGACGCCCAAAGCCCCTCTCCGGAAGTCTGCGGGAGAATACGTGTACCCCATGACCCCCCAGGACTCCCCCGAGCGTCGGAGGGTGGTCTCAGCACCCAGCGCCCCCATGGAGTACGGCGAGCCGTTGCCCTTGCGCTGGCCAGCCCCGGAAGGATACATCCTTAGCAGCCACGGCATGGTCCCCGTCCCCATGCCTCAACCCTCCATGCCCGCCCCCAGTGGCCAGGCGTACGTGTCCCAGCAACACCAACACCAACACCAACACCAACACCAACACCAACACAACCCCGCGCTGAGCAGGGCTCTGCTGAGAGGGGCCTTGGAGCGAGGGGAGCTGGGCGAGCTGGTGGATCTCAGCCAGCTGATGAGTAAGAAGAACTGCAGTGACAGGACTCAGACTGGCCAGTGACTCTTGAGAAAATGAAGTGGACGGGAGCTTTTCCATGTCCAGAGCTCTCTCTGTTTTATTTACACAGATCTCTCTTTTCCCCTCATTCTGTCCATCCCCCTCTCCCTTCCCTTCTCTTTTTCCTACATCTTTATTTGTCATTCAGCCCCTCTGATCTCCTCTGTCAGTCTCTCAGGCAATCCCTCCTCCCCCCCCTTTCACCCCATGACGAGTCTCTCTGTATGACTGGCTGCTGGGTCTGCCACTCATATCCTGGCTCACACTAATTGGTCAGATGGACTGAGGTTGTTGCTGTGTCTGCATTGCAGAGTTGCCTCTCTCTCTCTCCTGCTACTCAGCAGGATGAGGGAGGAGAGAGGATGGAGGGGAAGGAAGGAAAGAAAGAAAGAAAGAAAGAAAGACAGCAGAACAGGAGGGCAGAGACGACGGAGACAAAGATGGACATGGCACTTAGAGGCTGCCTTCTCTGTGCAGATTAACTGAGGCTGCAGTCAAATACTGCTACAGGAGTGGGATGCTTGTTCCCTCTTGGATAACATTAACAAGGCTGCCACCCATCTGTTCTCCTCTATATTACCTGTTGGTCTGATTGCCAACTAGGTACTTGAAGTGAAATTGCGAAAATCTGAGCAACCTAAAAGCTGCAGGCGACTCATCAGAAACTGAAGTCATTCTGACTGTAAACACAAATCTAATGGATGGTGAGGAAATCCTTCTCTCTGTGTCTCTCTCTTCCTCTTGGCTACACACACACGCAGTAGATGCAGACATGTTTTTTTTGTACAGGTGACGGAGGGTATTTAGTATTCTATGTGTACGAGAAGCACGACGCGTGTGTGCCAAATGCCTCTAACCTGCACCACAGGGATACGGGACCATAACTCACGTCTTTGGAGAGCAGAGTGCAGGACTGAAATGTCAGCACTATTTCTGCCAACCGCATGCTCTCTGTAATGACGGCATCTCTGCCGCCCATCGCTCTATTCGTTTGCCTCCCATGTACTCTTTAATGACCAATAATTCCACGAGGACATCTGGGGAGATTGCACCCGAAACACTTGGACTGACTTGTGTCAGAGCTGGATGGAAAGGAGAGGTGTTTTAGAGGATTTAAAGTGAATGCACTGCAATATCTGAACGCCTTGTCCTTCACTGTCACCTTAGGGTTTTTACACACACACACACACACACACACACACACACATTCATGAATGCTGAATTATAGAACACAGTCCAGTTTTATTGGGTAAAACTTCCCCTCAAGCCAACAGTGGGTCAAGGTCCCACAGACGTGATACAGAACTTAGTGACAGCTACAGTGGCGATGATTGAAACCTCTGGCCTAACTCAAAGCCAATAGGGGTAATGGAAATGTTCCCAGCAGGCAAATGGGACCATATATTCAGCCCATCAAAGTGTCCAGTCGGCGTTTAGATCAACACAACACGGTGCGAGCGTGTTAGCGAGGAGATGGGAGTCATAAAATAAGTGACAAGATAAAGAAGACGGAAGCAAAAAGCAAGTAAGACTTGATGAAAACGACGCCGAGAATTTGTTACAACTGACCAGATGACTTGATTTAGGCGCTCGGTCCCAGTCAGTCAGTGAGCAAATGAACGCTGGTTTTGCTCTGACCCTTGTGGCGAGCAGCAATATATGGTTTATCTGTACATAGTAAACTTTAATTTAGATAAAAATGATCATGTAACTCCAAAAAAAAAAAATATCAGGCACTAGCTTGCAAACAAAAACAAACATGTATCATGTCATTATAGCTGTTAATGTATGAAAATCTTGTTTTTATATCAAGATTGAAATCACCATTTTTTTTTTACATCTGTGTGCCAAAACCATGAATGATTTACTGATGCCTGATTACTGAAGCAAAAAAAATTGTTTTAAAGTGCCATGAAGACCATTTCAGTCAGCGGTGCACCTGCGTGTACTGCCACTTATTGCAGTATACTTGTGATATGTATGCCTTCGACCTTTACATGCTGAATGTTATATATTATTTTTTTATTTAGATGTCGGCTTGTACTGTTGAAATCATTTTGTTTCAGCTCCCCCTGTCTGTCTGTCTGTCTGTCTGGATGCTACCAGCAGTGTTTGAGGGTCTGTTTATAAACTACTATCATGTCACACTTATATACTGTAAATATGTAAGAATGAGACACTTTGTCATGCCCTTTATGATTGTACCGTAACGCATTCACTGACGCCATCCAGAATATGTAATAATAATGATTTATATGGAAGTAGTTGATAAGCACACCTTCAAATGGACCGAAACGCTGCGAGGGAACACTGCGTTATCTCATTTTTCGTCTTGTTCTAGTGATCGTCTGTCCGTCAACTGCCATACTGGAGGATCTTGAAAATACTCGTCAGCATCATGAGTGAATGAATGTACTCACTTTTTTTTGTTTATTGTCATTATACTGTGCAGTAATAAGGAAAAGCACAAAAACTTTTCTCTTTTCGTTTTTGCATTTTTGAAAAAGGAGCTGTATCATTTGTGAATAGTGTAAATAATCACCCGGAAAGGTCTAGTGTATCGGTGTTGAGGGGGATCGTTCATGCTCTTCTGAGACAGGACTGTGTTTGAAGTGTGAGGTTTTTTTCTCTTCGGTGACGATGCTGTGAATAAGATGTATGTACAGTATTTACGTGACTTTGGCTGACTGCTGAGTTCAGCTGTTTCCTGTTATTAGAGTAGAGTCGCAGGCCTGATCTCAGCCAGAAACTGAGCCTTCTCATTTGACTGATGCCTGCTGAGTTTTTTTTTTTTGCAGTTGCTAAGATACTGCTGTTATAATAACCATCGATCTTTGGAGTACTGCTATTAAATGGCATTATATAATTGACTGCTAATGTTGTCGAGTGTGGTTCCAAATGCACTCATTGAAATGAACGCATATCATTGTACGCGTGCCCACGCATATACACACATTTACAAATGCAATTCTATTACTTCACAGCAGCCTAATGCGTATGTCATTATTGCAGTTTATTTTCTATAAATGAGACATTTGTTTGTCATCAGATTGGCAGTTTGAAACCTCACAACAGAGGAAAAAAATCTTTCATGCATTTACTTTCCTCGCCACCAGATGGAGCTGGACACTGGCCTTCATTCACCTGGCCTCTGTGAGGGAGTGAAAGGCTTGAACTCCCAAGGGTGCCTGTGTGCATTGACTGGACGTCCGTCTGCCTGTGCTGCTGAGCCAGACACAGACTGTAGTTTTGTTGAGACGTCTGGTCCAGAGATGAGAATGCCCCTTGTTCTCTGCTTTGATATGATGCTTTGAACATCACATACAGAGAGCAGTAAGGTCAACTAAAGGTTGAGTGAGTTACATAACAGGTATTTATATCCCCAAACACACATACACACCCACGGAAATCCCTAAAGCAGCTGAAGAGTTCATACAGTTACTTGATGATTTAGGCCGAGCCAGATGTAACTGATTAAAGCTGCAGTAGGCAGAATATTTTTGGCATCATTGGGCAAAAATTACATGATAACCTTTCAGCATATTGTAATTCAAGTGTTCTGAGAGAAAACTAGACTTCTGCACCTCCTCATGGCTCTGTTTTCAGCCTTTAAAAGATATAGCCTTGATGGGAGACTTTGGCCAATCACAGGTCATTTCAGAGAGAGAGGGTTCCTATTGGCTGTTCATTCAACAGAGGCAGCTGTCAATCACTCACAAACTCTGATCAAACGCATTAAATGTTTTCAGAAACATCATGTAGTGTACTGTTTAACTGTAAAATTAGAAAGTTTGCTCCAGATGGTGGGCGGTGCTTGGTATTACCTCAACAGATTTGTACATGGCTGCCGGGTCACAAACTTTCTCATTTTACAGTTAAACAGTACACTACAAGATGTTTCTGAAAACATTTGAGGAGAGAAATAGGCATTACAGTAACAGAATATTGATTCATATTTGATCAGCGCTGCCTAGTTTGACCGTTTGATCGGAGTTTGCGAGTGATTGACAGCTGCTCAGAGACGGCAGGCTCCAGCTCGGCTCTGATTGGTTGTTTTCCTCCGGTCTGTGAAATCTTACAAATGCCATTAGGAGCACCGGAGGACACAGAGGCACAACATTTTTTTCAGATTACCTGTCTCATGCACTACTGTCAGGATATAGAGACCGTTTTATAAAAATAACTTTTTCCATTTCTACCCACTGCAGCTTTAAGTTACATTCTGTTCTGCCACTCTACATACTGATAATGATATACGAATGAGTACTTTAAATAAAATACCTATATTAACAAATCAACTGTACAATTAACAAATTGGGAACTGAGGAGTCATACAGAACCAGCTGAAAAGTTCATTTTTACATGGCCTACATTTCATTAGAATAAATCACAAAAAATGTCAAATGATATTTATAGCCATAGTGCTGCAAATTTAAAGGGGTACTCCAGTGTTTTTTGTCTTTCGCTTCCAAAAACTGGGAGGACTCACAAGAAACAGAATAATATTAGTAAATGGTCCAAAGCGAAGCAGCAGAGGTCGCGATGTCCCGACTTTTAGTCCCTAGAATGTACCAAGCTCCGTCCTACAATTCCCATAATGCAACTCAAAAGCATCTTTCATATGACCCTCCCTGCCTTCTAAATGCCCACTCCTTTCAAACCCCACACCCAGCCCATTCTCAATCCCAAGGTGTCAAATACCGACGCTTTGTCACAGTTGTCGGTGTTCAATACCATCGCACAAGGCCCCCTTAGGAGATGCGGCGGCCTTTTCATTAACTACAACGTAAAGCCATCCGCGGCAACAGTAAACGCTCAGGGAAAGTGCTGTGGTGACGTAGTTTAAAGAGCTTAAGAGACACTCAGGGCGGGTGGGAGGGGAGGTGGATGGGAACAATAAACACAAGGCTTTCATTCAGGAGACCGCTGTTTGTGTCCCGTGCGTTACATTTCACTTTCACTTTACAATCAGCTTTTTGTTCGCGTCCCATGTTCACGGCATCCAGTCACATTTGCACTGTAAAAACAAAGTAAATTTAAGCCCAACCATGTTGCAACTAAGTGGTTTTGTTGCCATTTATGTAAAAAGTGTTAAGTCTCAAGCCCAAGCCAACCCTGATGACATCACCAGGGTCATTTTCCCCCCAGAGACTCATTATACAAGCTACGTAGTACTATAACCAGTGAACTGAACTTGATGTGTAAGATAGGTGGAGTACCGCTTTAACAATGTAATTTATTTTACATAGTGCAGTCTAAAAGAGTGATACATAAATACGTGTACTGCACTCACTTATGAATAAAACTGTTTCAATAGAAAATAATAGCTGACGGAATCAAAACAGCAGTTTGTGGAGGCGATCCATTCAGCTACGAGTAAATACATGTGTGCTGGTAAGTATTTAAATTGCCAGTTTACAGGTGGTACGTTAAAGTAGTTGACAACAAAGGCAATATGGATCGGTGTGTAGCAGACAATGAACACAATCATGTTTGCTGTTACGATGCCAATGGTGTTTTTCTTTTCCTCTGACTTGTCACCCCCCTTTGACAGAATACAGATGATGCGACTGGAACAGAAGAGAACGACGAGCAGTGGAGCGAGGAAGCCTAGAAATACCAGGATGACAACAAATTGAACACGAAGTGGGTCATCTTTACGTCTTTCATAACAGGTCCAGAGTTTTTTGGGGGAATTATCCCCACTGTATATCAAACATACTGTCAGAAGAAGTCCCCAAATGACCAAACACACAGCAAAAGCTGTCTGTTTCTTCTTCCTCCATGATCTGGCCTGCAGTGGGAACCTTATAACTATGTAGCGCTGGACACTGATGGCCGTGGTGGTCATGATGCTGGCGTACATGTTGATGTAATGCATGCTTACAAGGACAGTACATAAGATACTCTTGGGTAGGCAGAAGAAGCCATCATAGACCCTAAAGGGCAGGAAGAGGATGAGGACAGAGTCGGCTAAAGCCAGGTTGAACGTGTAGATGTGGGTGTCTGTCCAGGTGTGCCGTTTGGCAATGAAGACACGCAGAGCAGCAGCGTTGACGAGGAAACCCAGGAGAAACACAGCACCATAAGCCACACCCTGAAGGGTTTCCACTTTGCAACAAGCGTTGGTGGTGTTGTTGCACATACTTATCTGTAAGAAGTGTGTCAGAGTGAAAAATAATCTGTTAGTTTAGTGAAACAGTAAAAACTGAGATGCAACTCCAAAAAGACACCTACACAAACTGTTATGGTTATTCAATACAGCTTACTTTATCAGAGGATAGGTTCACATTTTGTCAAGTCTTAAAACAGTCTCAACGGTTCAGTGTGTAGGATTTGGTGGTGTGTTCTAGTGGTGTGGTTGCAGCTGAATAACCCTCTGCGCACTCCTCTTTCCAAGACTGCAGCAACGTGAGCCGCCGAGTGCAAAACCGTGGTAACGCTCGCTCAGAGACCATCATCATGACACTACTTTAGGAGCAACGGAAGTCAGAAGACGGCTGGCGGTAACACCGTTTTGCACTCTGCAGCTCACGTTACCGCAGTTTCACAAGTGTGACGTAGAACTATTGTGGCCTTCAGGTAATGTCAAAATGTGGAAGTCTCTCTTTAGAGCCAGTGTTTGGTTTGTCTGTTCCGTCTCCCTATATAGATACAACACGTTCTCATCTCAACTCCTCACATACCACCGCTTTGTCACACCCCTTGGCGTCACTTTAGGATTAGGCAACAAAACCACTTAGGTTTAGGAAAGAACTACAGTGAAAATGACACTGAATATTGTGACGGGACACAAACGAACAGCTGATTGTAACGTGACGCACGGGACACGAACAGCGGTCTCCTGGATGAAAGCCTTGTGTTTGTTGAACACATCCAACTCCCACCCACCCGGTGAGTGTCTTTTTGCTCTTTAAACTAAATCACCAATCTCCCGGCGCACTTTCTCGGAGCATTTACTGTTGCCGCGGATGGGTTTACATTGTAGTTAATGGAACACCCGATGCGTTTCATACCGGCGCTAAGGGTTGCCTTGTGCGAACGCCGACGGCTGTGACAAAGCCTCAGTATTTGACGCCCTGGTAATGAGAACGGGCTGGTAGATATGAAGGACTCATTCTTAGCTAAAACAAAAAACAAAATCACATGACTCACATGACCATATGCACATTGAAATAGTTTTTGCTTGCTGTAATTGTTCTTCCAGAAAGAGTAACGGTTTAGCATCACACTGCTATAACACTGTCAATCTCACGGTGGACATAAAGATCCAAAACTGATGCAGCAGAATCAGAGATATCGTCTTTTTACTTCCACACATTCTTCCTCCTTGTCAAAACCTGGTGCCTACATTACCCACAATGCAACTTGAACACTGACAGTTCCATCAGAGATTCAGGTGTGTTGTGCTAGTAGTGGCTAATGTAGCTGTGAGCTGCGAGCCCCAAGCAGACATGAGGTGCTACAGATGTCTGGTAAGCTCACGTCTTTCTCATCCAGCCCAGATTTCTTTCATTATCAAACTTTAGTTTTCAGATCCAAAATTAGACTCACAAAATGAGTGTGGGAAATTAGAGGATATTAGATTTGACCAAAGTTAAGGTCCTTTTTTGCACTAAGGGAGGACTGTGGACTTAGTGCCTTATAAGAAAGGATCTCCTCATGGCCAGTTTGGACAAGAGGAATGATAACAGCAACCAACAAGTGTTTCAATGTCCTTATGAGCATGGGAGTCTTATGTAAAGCTATCATTTAATTGTATATGGCATGTGCAACAGTTCATTAACACAAGCAACGCTGCTTTGAATGTTATCATAGCAGAACTTATTGAAGCAGTTACTCATCATACCACGAATGACTTCCTTTTATACGGAAGAACTCTCTTACAAAAAGTGTGCTAATAGTATACTTCTTTTGAACTTAAAATAAGAGAGTATACTTTCATTTTACTTTTTATGTACTCGTCAGAGATATACTTAACAAAAGTATACTTAAGTATACTTGGCTTATACTGACAAGCACACAGAAAGCTCTAAGTATAATTGGCTTAAAGGCCTACCAACTTAATCTTTTGATCAAGATATACTTAAGACAATTATAATTAAGTATTCTTGCCTTATAGGCCTACAGAAAAGAATACTTGGCTTGTAGTTGTGCTTACTGTTTGATTGAGTAGCCTATTGCAGTGTTTGAGAGTTTGTAAAAGGAGGTTTTGATATGAATTTACTTCAATTCAGCAAGTTTCTGTTCCCCGTAGAGGCATATGTGAGAACAACATCAAGTCAAATAGCAAAAGGAGCAAGTCTCTTTATGAAATACATAAATCATTGGCTAAGTACTATAAGTTAAAGTATACAAATTATACTTTAATGAACTAAAAAGTAGCGATGCTCACAAGTTTTTGCAAGTCATGTTTCAAGTCTGTTGACTCATTATTTCAGAAACAGACAATGCGACAAACATATATGCATGTAGGCTATAGTTAAAATCAGTGGAAGACAGAAAAACACACAAACATCAGCTTAGTGTTGATGGTCACAATGATCCAATAAAAAACAAAACTCACCAAATGAGCTGTTCTCCTGCTACAGAAACCTTATTGAATTGATTTTAAAGGTAGCTGCACCAGCAACTGAGATCGTGTGAAGATTGGTGTGAAGCTCTGCTACGTCTGCATCATTTCCCCCATATATTTTAATCACTCTCTGTGGCGTAAGTGTACCATGAGGTATATAGGCAACTGCTCATATACTAGCAGACCACAGACACAGTTTCCTCTCGTAGTCTCACAGTGACGTTTGTCTGCTCCACTTACATCGGAAATGAGTATGCGGTTACTGTATGTGAGTGATATGAAACTGAAACAAACTGTGTTCCTTTGCAGTACCTTGAAATCATAATGAATTAGGTAGTATCTGTTTTGTATTTCTGCACTTACCTCGTCACACCATATACTGGTATCCTTATTGGGTTTTTAATCATTTGCACTTTTGAACCTGCAGCCAAAGTGTTGCAGAGGAAAAACAAGGTCACACACTATGATGGAGTTGAGATAGGGAGGTCAAGAGCAACGCCAGACTGGCAAAGGAAATTACAAAATAAGTCTTGTCCTTGCGCAATCGATTTAGAGCTCGACATTTCCGCTCTTCAGCAGCGAGACTTTAAAGAGAAGTGAGTCAATGTTTTTGTTCTGTGGGTTGAAAAGATGAGACATTTCAGCAACATGACCCCCCCCCCCACACCCACCACAAAATGACATGTGACAACAAACCTTGAAGGTAATGATGTTTTTGCTTGGTGTTAGCCGTGATTGGGAAAATTGTTTTTCCTCCTACATTATTTTCCATTGTCACTGTCAAGCAAAAAATAGCCTGTAATTTCTGCTAAGCTTGTCAACAACTGGCAGTCGCAATCAAACCGCCACAGGCCTCTGGCTTAAACCTCTGTTTATGAAAGAAGCTTTTGATTTTGATTAATTGAAACAGACTGAGAAATCATCTGCAGGCTTCTCTCTCGCTTGGACGCAGGCCGATCTGGCCGCCACACAAGCCAGACGCCGCACAATGACGGCCACCTTAATGGGCATTTAATTAGAAATGGAGCCACGCAGTTGTTGTTGTTTTCACTTGTGTTTCTGCTTACAGTAACTCTGTCTCACAGCAGCTATGTGCTTGTTTGTCTTGTTGGGGTTGATTCACTTGTTTGTGGTGGAGGAGGGTGTGTATTCATGACACAAATCCTGGGCATTGATCGAACATGATGCCAATGTCAGAATTAGCAATGTTTACTTTGTATCAGGAGAAAAGGAGTTGAAATTGGATGATGAAACATTTACTGAAATGGCTAGTCCTCAGTAGTCTTGAACCCTGACCGGATTTTAACAAGATTACACGGATGAATCATTGTCTGCGTCATAATCTTTTATACAGCGTAAATCCAACACTGAGCTCATATTCAAGTGCAGATAACAACTGGCAAATGAAGCCTTCAGTTTAGATGAGGTCATGGCTGTGAAAAAAAGAGTTGTTGAGAAGATGAAAAGGACATTTAAAGTAGTATTACTGATTGTGCCTCCTGGCAACATTGCATACAATGGTCGTCTCTGTGTGGTGGCCTTAGATGTTTAGCACAGAAGGACAGCTTGTTAGATGTTAGAGGTTAGAGAGAGTAAGAAGAGGGGAGGATTCATATTGGAGGTTTAGAGTTCATCCTTTCTTTGAATGGTTCTTTAGTAATCAAGGTTAAAACGGGAATAAAAACATCAAGTGCTTTTCAACCAGTCTTGACGGACCAAAATCAGTTCAAGGTTTTGTCAATTCTCAACAACAACTCTAACTACAGCAGCCCAGTGTTTTCACAGGAGGTTACCCAGGTGAGCAAAGTGCAGAGATAAGAAGAATATCAGCCTCGGTCTTCTTCGTCACTAAAAGACGAGGACACAGCAACATAACACAGAAATGCAGAGCAGAAAGTTCATTCAAAAAGGGAAGGAAAACACTGACGGAAAGAAACCGACTGAAAGGTGGAGGGGGGTGGGGGGGGGGGGAATGGAAATCTGAAAATGTGATCAGGAAAAAGTTTTGGATGTGCTTGACGGAACAGTTGAGAATACACGACACTAAAACAGATGACAGAGCAGAAAGTTTGGAGTATGAAGTTGCCATTTTCCTTGTTGTTTCATACAGTTAAATCTATTTTTAGTGGATACAGTTTGGTTAAAGGAAAGTTTTGGTGTGGCCTTTGGAGCCGAACGAGTCGGCTCGCTCCGTTAGACTGCAGCCTCTGAACTGAAATGTTTGAAACAGTCATCCTATTAGAGAAAAGACTGAAGCTCAGGTGTGTAAATGAGCGTGTTACCTGGAGAAAGAGAAAGAGAAATATTCGTAATTAATGCAGTATGTTTGCCTGTTAAAGCTGCAGTGGGTAGAAATGGAGCAAATATGATTAAAAAAAGTGTTTTTTATATCCTGACAGTAGTGCATGAGACAGGTAATGTGAAAATAAATCATGTTCCTCTGTGTCCTCCAGTGCTCCTAATGGCATCTGCAAGATTTCACAGACCGGAGGAAAACAACCAATCAGAGCCGAGCTGGAGCCTGCCATCTCTGAGCAGCTGTCAATCACTCACAAACGGTCAAACACGAATCAATATTCTGTTACTGTAATGCCTATTTCGCACCTCAAATGTTTTCAGAAACATCTTGTAGTGTACTGTTTAACTGTAACAGCCATGTTGAGAACAGTTGAGGAAATACCAAGCACTGCCCACCAGCCGGAGCACAGCCAATAGGAACGCTCTCTCTCTGAAATGACCTGTGATTGGCCAAAGTCTCCCGTCACGTGTTAGATTTTCTAAAGCCTGAAAACAGAGCCATGAGGAGGTGCAGAAGTCTAGTCATCTCTCAGAACTAATATGCTGAAAGGTTATTATGGAATTTTTTTCCCAATGATGCCAAAAATATACTGCCTGCTGCAGGTTTAATCCAAGTAACACATCTTATATTGCAATGGCTTTGAAATGGCTTCAGATTTATACAACAAGCTCCAAGAAAAGCAGCGGGAATATTACATTGCATCCTGTTTATTAGGAATTACTGCGTGTATTTCTGCAGTTTATTGCCTTCTTAGCGACGCTCTGATTTTATTAAAAGCTGCTTTATTCTTCAAAGATGTTATTCTCTGAAAAATAAAGACATAAATCTAATAATACACAGGATATGAAGGGGGCTCCTTATTTCAGATGCGGGCCTGTTGTTATCATTAATTTGCTTTAAATCCCTTTAGGCTCATCCTGTTTTCACAGAGATATTTCCCAGATCTACCCGGATCTGGTATATCATTGTGGATATATTTGTCTGCTAGTCTCATTTTTGTCTTGACTCTCGTCTGCCCCCCTGCCTGCCTGTCTGTCCAACCGCTCCATCTCCTGTTCCTGCATTCATTCCTGTCTGTCTGGTACTGTTTGAAAGTGCCCTTTACACGTCAGTAGTGAGGCAGGGTGGTGGTGGTGGTGGGTAAGGGAGGGGGGTTTCCATCGCTGTAACTAGGTCAGTGAAGACACACCCCACTCTCCCCTCACTGTGCCCCCTGCTCTCCCCCCTCCTGTCTCCTCTCTTCTCCCTCTTCTTCCTCTGCTCCCTGCTGTGACGCAATGCAGACTTTCACAGTTTCTCCCTTATTATTACCTCCACCAATCTGAAAAAACAACACAGCCTTCCACTTCCTTGATGACACTGAAGCATCCTCCCTAATCACAACACACACATCAGCTGAACAAAGACAGCTTGCAATTTTTTCTCTTTTCTTTTCTTTTTTTTTTACAGACGCCAGTCAAGTTCGATGAATCAGCAAGCACCATATGGATCTGTTCACCAGCCCGAGTTTCAATGATTTGGTCCAACTTTTTTGTTGTGATGACAGAGATTACATAATGCTCCGGTGTTGCATAATGTTTGTGGGGGGTTGTCAATCTGTGATCAGGCACTTGCACATTTGTAGGGGGCAGTCAAGTGTGACAACTGTGCATTTGCTTATGGAGCACAATCTTTTAAAACAGTATGTGTGTGTGTGTGTGTGTGTGTGTGTGTGTGTGTCGGAGGTCATAGACAACAATTATTGCATTCGTCTGCTGTTTTTGAACTCCATAAAACACTTAGCTTGTAACTTGTCTGTGCAGTCCATGCATGCTAAAGAGCAAACTCCAAGTATTACATAAGCCCAGCCTGTCGCACCATAATCCCAACACTAGATGTCTCTGTTTGTGCTGGCTGCCATGAGTCATCTGGGCGGTTATATATGAACTGAATAACCACATCTCACCCATGCCTGGTTTTCCAATGCAGGGTGTTTATCTCGGTAAATCTGAGGTGAATTACGTGGATGCGCTGTGTGGTGAACAGATGGTGCTAGAGTAGAAGGCCAAAAATATGGGTGATAAACCTGTTCAGAAACCTGCAAAAGAGCTGCACAATGAAAGACAAATGTGCACTTTCTTTCAGTGATTATATATGACGTATTGTGTATGGACGTGAATTCCTCAACACAAAGGGATTATTCCATTCTTCCCTGATGACATAATTTGAGGCAGTTAGAGGATTGCACATAAAAATGAGCTCTGCATGAAAATGAAAGGAAATAGAGGATGTGAGGGAATATGGGAGGATGAAGAGCAGCGAGTTAGGGGTGTTGGATAGGTGTCCAGCAGTGCCTGGCGGATGGTGCACAACAGATGTAGGCCATCATGCCAAATATGTAGGAAGCAAGGTGGTACACGGCGGAAGCGAGTGGAGGAAAAGGGTGCAGGACTCTGGAATAACGTTCTCCACCTTGCCGACGTTATGTACTGCAGATGGAGATATCGCATGTTGATCCATGTACGATTGCATGTATGTGGTGTACGCGCGTATTTGTGCACTCACACTCACTTGGGGGTAACTGGGTCATGTTCACATGGCAAAGCACATTGATCCACGCTGGAGATAAACGCAGCCCGTTTGCTGTTGGCAACCTCCTTCAGCTCTCACCACGTCTTTACACTGCTTGCGTCAGTTATCTATATGTGACTGTTGACACAGACACAGTTTGTCAAACATGTATTTATAAACCCAGTGTCGTGTGATGTATGATCATGAACCGGTTCACATTTTGATCAAGCATGACTGCCTTTTGTTTGGATAATCTATTACCTAAATTAGAGTATGAACGATCAGTGAATGAGTCAACACCTCCCTCTATTCAAGCGTCTGTGGGCGTGGATGTTGAACCTGCTTTGGGAGGAACAAAGCAACAAGAGATGTAGGAGGGTGGGAAAAAGGAGAGGGAGACAGTGAGTGACAGAGAGAGAGAGATTTGCTGCTGATTGTGTTTGTCAAGACAAGTCTGGACATACTATAGAAATGTAAACATAGGTGTGTGTGTCGCTTACAGACTCAAACAGCCATGAAGAACATTTCCATGAAGACGTGCAGCATGTTGGAAGCCATATAGGGTTCGTGTGCGGTGGTGGAGGTTTAGAGAAGTGGGCTCCTGATTAGAGGGTTGATAGTTTGAATCATGTGACTATTTGTACAGGGCAAATGGAGAAGAACCATATACATCCATACCATACCATACACTTCCCCTGTTCAGTACTCCGAGTGCCCTTGAACAGAAATGTTCAGGTTGTAGTAAAACGCTGTTGTTCCACTGTGCAGATCTGAGGAGTCCATGTAATTGTCTGCAGAAAGCAGGCATTTGCTGCCCGCCACAAATATTATATACATTATAAATAAACTGAGATGGTCTGTAAACATGTTTTACTCTGTCAGAGTTCATGCAGTTAGTGTGGATCTGTTTATATACTGTAGAGTCAAACTTGAACTTAAAGCCTCTGAAAACTTGGCACCAAATCTTAAGTATTTTGAATTAACAATAAACATGCAAGACTCAATTTGGTAATAATACTTAGACTAAGAAAACATTTAGATAAAGGAGCTTAGCCGAGTTCTGAAGTGTTAAAGTCTTCATAAATAACACCTAAAGGTGTGGTTTGATCACGTTTGAGTGACAGTAACCAAACAATCCACCAACTGTCATCAGAACCCATTCCAAATATTTCCGAATGCTGATTGTTCCACGGAAGTATGAGTATAAGTATGTGTCCCGCCCACCTCAAACCAGTGAGAAGAACACAGAAAAAAACAGAAATGCAGAAATTTCTTATGAAAAATAATGCAAATTGTTCACCCACAAACATTTGTCTTTTGTCTTTTGTCTTTTGGGAAAGGTTTCAATCAGCATTCATTTATATAAATATCTAATATCTAATCAATATAATCTAATAAATATAATCAACAGGGATTTGGATGATTATTATAATTTATTAACGTACAAAATTTACAATTAATACGCTCTCCTCAAAGTCACCAGACTCCATTCAGACAACAGTCATTTTACCTAGCTTATCATCAAAACACACTTCATTCAAACTCGACAGAAGCAAAATAAAACTCAAACTCAAAACCATATTTGTTAGTGTTTCCACTTTTCCAACAATCACCAACATTGGTTTGGTCAAAATAAACCCTTAATTCATTAAGTGAGATGTGAAGAGAAACAGCCGTGATATGTGTTCCTCAAAAGCCACCAGACTCCGTTGACAGAAACAGTAATTTTACCTCGCTGATCATCGTAAAACTCATCAAAACCGTCTTTGTTAGTCTTTCCACTGTTCCAACAATCACCAATTCTCTGAGAATTTGAAAGAGATACTGAATTAGTAAAAAGATTAAACCACTGTAACATTTCTACTGTTTACTATCCCTGTTTTCCAGCACGTTCGTGACACCAGAAAAACAAACTGAAAGGCATATATGTCTACTGGCAATGGGAAAGAAGTCTGTCACCTATTTAGCAGATTTTCCCGTATTTAAAAAACCTGCATATACGCGCTAATTTTTTGTGGAAAAAGGGTAGAAGAATCTAATTGAGAAATTAGTTTCAGCGCCTTTTTAACCCCAGAAAATCCTCATTTAACTGCTGTGCAGTGGCCAGGGCTTGGGTTCTCCTCTTATGATATGAAAGTTATTTGCATTCTGTCTACCTCTTTCACTGTGAGCTAAATTCAGTGCAGGTTGTGTTCGACCTCCAAAACAGGTGTTGATGATTTTTTATGTATAAATCAAAAATATAAAATCAATCTCAACTTTATTTTGGTCCCCGGAGGGCAATTGGTTCTTTTCATGTGATAAACGGCATAAGCCTTCACAATAGCTCATTTCCAGCGGTGTAGAGTGTAAGGCAAGGCCAAGGACACTATAAGTCTTTGCTCCTCCTGTAATGCATGCGTAAATTGGAGTAGTGTGAGTGCTCAGCGAAATAAATCTGTACCTAACGACCTGAGATTGAACTCATATTCTATTTATTCTGCAAGCCTTATCAAACTTGTACAGTGTATGATAAATGAAACTGATAAGCAGAAACTGAGAGCAAAAAAAGAAGCAGATGTGTTACAGTGTAGAGCGGTAACAGGAACTGGGAAGATAAAAAACAGAACAGGGAAAGAGGAATAGGAAAGACGGAGATAGGATGAGGATGTAAAGTGGAGTTGAGTGGAGGAGGATGAGTACGTTGTGACTCTATAAACGACACACTGACCTAGTGACGCAGCAGAGCTCACAGCTCCAGATTACAGAGCTGTGGCTGCAGGGAGGGGAGAAGAGGGATTAATGGTGCCTCCAGAGAGGAGAAAACAGGGAGATTAATCGAATGAGGGATTACGGCTCTGTGGATGGCCTGAAATAATCCCAGCAAATTGACTGGCACAGTCCAGTACATGTGTACGTGCATGTGTTTTGCCTTTTTGTGGCGTGATGTACAAATTACAACAAATTATGTACAAATTGGAACAAATTAGAAACAAATTATGAAATAAAAGCCATAATGTGGTTAATCATGTACTGCACGATAGATGTATCTTAAATTACCCCTGATCACATATAAATGAAAAGTGTGGCGCATGAGAAGAGAGGCTGGAATGTGAGGAGTTGGTGCTGCTGAGGCAGAGAGATTGGCCATGGGGCCCCACTGAAACCATGTGCAGCCAATCAGTTACAGTTGGTCCCTCATCCCTACAAAGACTCTTTGATGTGAGCGAGGCCTTTAAATTCAACCCCGGGGAGTCACAAGGCTACGCTGGCTTTGATCGGAGTCAGGAGAAACCTTATGCCGCTCCTAACAACAAAGACCTTCTGCACAACAACAAAATGCTCGTTCGCCTGACATTCAAACGGCAGGCGACGAGCACGGATTCATCGCAAACATACTGTATGTGACTGGTTCTCTACATCTAGATGATGTCCTTGTGTTCGCAGGAAAAGGCGTATGAATGCCACGATAATGCGCAAGACATTTAGCGTGCAATAAGAAGGCCTTTCTTGCTTTTTGGCGTCATTTGTACGCCGTGTAGTCCGTACTGACTGCAGTGTAAATGCATCTGCGTAAATATGCTACGCTCGGAGCTAGTGACGTAGACTAAAAAGCGAGAAAGAGCGCTTATGGCGGTAGAGGAGGTGGATGGGTCCAACAAACACAGGACTTTTAACCAGGAAGCCGGTGTTTGAAGCCAGTGTTTTGTTTTGTACGTTAAGTTTGTGACGTGTCTTCAGTAATTATGTTCCGTTGTTACCGTACGTATTTTACTTACTTTACGTACTTATTTTAAGCCCAACCATGCCGTTTTTCCTAATCCTAGCTAATGGTACCTGTCCCTAGCCTCTGTCCTTTCCACGCTTCCCATTCATTGTGTATGTAAGCAGCCGTGCAATGCATTCTGGTAGCGTGGCGGCGTGATTAGACAGATGGGCCGTCACGTTGGCTGCTCCTCATTTACATAAAGGTGAGGTCTAGGCTACTTTATACAAATCACAGGCATCTGATGCGACTCGCCACCTATGGAAACTCCCGAGAAACTTTTAAACTAACCGTTGTCGTTCCAAAATAAAGACAGATTCAGCAACTGCACGGCTTATTTCTTACATCAAATGTTTTCAGAAACACATTTCAGTGAACTGTTATCGTGATATTAGAGAAGAAAGTTTCCAAACGAGCCGCCATGTTGGTTCAGGTATGAAAGCTGGGAGCAACAGCCCACGAGGGAAAGCGATCGTCCAATCAGGTGCTGAGTGCCTTGTGTCTAGTGGCAGCTCATGAAGCGTCCAATGTTGGAAAGTGAGGCGATCCCTCGTGATAAAAAACGCCCCTGTGGACATGCACCATAAGTGGTTTTGTTGCCTAAACCTATCTGCGTGTGGAAGGTACCGTAGTTTTGTTGCGTGGCGTACAAATGAAACGCAAACGGCGTCGTCATGACACGTCGAATGTCGTCGTGATGTCGTGCTATTTATATGTCTTCCCGTGAGACAGGGTTAGCACAATGTGACTGTTCAAGGTAACAGGAACAAGTGTCACTCTTAACCTGCTGTAGCCGTACCTCGCTGCATCCTACATTTTCTCATGCACAGTAATCAAAGAGAGTCGACTGGGTTGCTTTTTTTTCTTTTTCAAAAAGATACCCTTCTGCAGTGCATTTTATCTCAGAGAGCGTAAAAAAATCCCAGCAGGTGTGAACTGGAAATATCTCATAATGCTTCTCTGCAGAGAGATAATTTCTGTCTGTCAGCGGCTCCACAGGGCCGTCGGTTTAAACCACTGTGCTGCTTTTCTGTACTTGAAAAGACTCGAGGCAAAGTGGGCTATTTCACCTCCTTGTGCAGCTCTGCTTGTTGTCACACAGTCTATGATGTAAATATCCGTCCATTTATGTATCATTTCTCCCCCCCTCATCTGCTCCCTCATCCCGTTATGCTGCCGCTGGCAACCTTCCCAAAATCCTTCTCCAGCTCTAAGCTCGTCTTCTTCTTCCTCGCCTCTTCTTTCACCTCTTACTTTATCATCGGGCAACAAAATGTCTGCCACATACGAGCCATGCCGAAGCCCTCCTCCCACTCCCTCCCTCCCTCCCTCCCTCTCTCCTTCCTCTGCTGTCTAACCGAGCTGCACGGCGGTTACGTAAGAGCTAAGGTCAAAGTGTCACTGCCGTTGTCAAGGGAGACATAGAACAGAGGGGCTTTAGAGGAGATGTGCACAGGGCGAGGGAGGGAGAGGGAAAAACAGCAGACGCAAACGACTGAGAGGAAAAGACGTGCAGTAAAAAAGGCTAGAAAAATAAGGATTTGAACATGTGTGCATGAATGAAAACATCCAAGCTGACACAATGTGTTTCATCTGGGCTGTTACAAAGAAGACGAGGAAGTGTAGGTCTATAAATAAATAAAGAAAGATACCAGTAAGCGATTACGTAAGACAAAACAAGGAAGAGGCAGAGTAAAAAGTGTTTGGGGTGGAATAAAAACAAAACACTGTGAGCGCCTGTGTGTTTCTGCGTGGGTGAATGTGTGTGTGTGAAACAGAAAAAGGATCTGTGACTGTGGGTGCTCTGTGCTCAGCTGCTCCACTAACCTAGTTTAAGTAATCTCTGCCTTCATGCTGTTTCATAACACTGCTGCCAGATCATTGCATCATAAGGCTGCCCGTAACAGCAACCCCCCGACCTACCCACCCCCACCCTGAGGACCCACAGTCACACACTGTCCCAAGCACACATTTACAACAGAAGCCTTTTTATTCATAGTTATCAAACATGGGAGGATGAGCCGTAAAATTGCAAAGACAGAGATGATTCATACAAGCTAAAAACAATACATTTGGTTGTGTATAACATAATACTGTCAATAAGTGGTACTCCTGTGATCTGTTCCTGCACGTCCAGTGCAGAAATGTGAACACGAAACAGGAACCAGACTGCCGAGGATCAAACTCTGCGAGGTCACTGGGTGTAAACTCTGAAGCTGCTCCACCAAGAGTGAAATGGTGAGCAATCATTTGGAGAGCAGCCAGGGGTATTTTCTTAACGACACTAAGCTCATTTGAGTACAATGGCTCAAATGAATATTTTACAGGTCCACAAAATGAGTCTCTGAGTCGCTGCAGCAGCTGTACTTAGTGTATATATATATATATATATATATATATATATATATACAGTATATACATATACTATGCATTTATTATTTTTTAATCCAATCAATGTTTTATTTTGAATTATGTAATTTATTAATTCACTTGTCTATATTCTCTCTTGTTTGTGATTGGTTTTAAAGATATGCATCAAAAATGATTAACAAAAAATTACATAATTCAAAATAAAGCATTAATTGGATTAAAAAACAATAAAATGCATTAATAAATAAATAATGAAAATAAAATATTAATAACTAAATAATTAATAATTATATGATTATCACAAATAATGATGATAAATTAAAAAAAAATTGTTTTGATGAATAGTCTGGTCTAAATAATATCAGAAAATGGTGAAAATTGCTGATCACAAGCCCCAAGGCAGCATATTTAAATGTCTTATTTGTCTGACAAACAGTCCAAAACCTAAAGTGTTGACTATTATGTAAGGTTGCAAAAAAACAATATTTGAGAAGCTGGAACCAGTGCAATTTTGACATTTTTTACTGAAAAAAAAAAGACTTAGTTGATTACTCGATTATGTTTCAGTCACTTTTTTAGTCACCATCACTTTCATGTGCGGAAGCAAATGTCTCCATAAAGTTATCCAGGTCAACACATCATGAATGTAATCCAGTAAATACTCAGTGAAAAAGGTTTCAGCTTCCTGGTAAACAAAGAGCCAGTTTGTTAGCTTCTTGCTGCTTGTTTTCAACTCAAGCAACATCTTAATTAGATCTCACTGATTTACAGGCAGCATGCAGTGAACTTCTACACTGACTGCTGTAAATTAGATAAGATAAGATAAGATAAGATGAACCTTTATTAATCCCCGGAGGGGAATTCAGGTGTCAAAGCAGCAACATCAGCAAACAGAGTGAAACACAGGAGAGGTAAAGGTATACAAAAATTATAAAAACAATAACAGAGATATAAAAGATACAGAGTGAATGGGTGAACATAGTGTGTGCAGTCCGTCAATAAATAAATGTAGTATGTATAATAAATAAATGTAATATGTGCGGTCTATAAAGTGGTATATAGGATGTATAGTGTAAAGTAAGTGTAAAGTGCTCCAATGGTTAGAGTCCAAGATGGTTGCAGATAGTGCATGTTAAAAGGTAGATTGTGCATGTTAAAAGGCAGATAGTGCATGTTTAAAGTTCATGAAGTCCTCATAGTTCTCATATGGGGGTCAGCCTTGGTAGTGGAGCCTGATGGCTACCAGCATGATGAAGCCAGGGAAGTGATGGAAACAGTGTCTGCTTTAAAAGCAGAACTGATTATGGGGTTTTAATTGCCTTCCTATTATTCCCCTGGAAGTATAGTGATCATCTATATTTATTTCTCTACAACTAGAGTCAATCATTTTGCTCAGCTCAGCTCAGCCACCTTAAACTCGCGCCCGTCTTGCGCGCTCCCGCGAGAGCTTGGAGAGGAGCTGTCGGCAGTGAGATCATGGGAGAGTCCACCACGCTGCTGGGAGAAAGTAGGTTAGCAGGGTAGACTGAGAGGAAAGAAAGCAGGCGGAGAGTCAGAGCGCAGAGGGGGGGTCCGATCCGATCACACCGCTCGTTCACCGTGGGACTATTCTGTCAACAAAAAAAAAAGTTGAGCAAAAAAATCTCTCCAGTTCGGCTACGATGAGATCCACAGCGACTTTCTGCACTCTTTTATTGCTGCTCGGACTTGAAGGAGCGATAGAGGAGAGGAGTTTCGACTAGTTTTTCTTTTTGCTTTTTACGAGAGCTGTCTGCAGCCGGGACAAAGTTAATATTTACAGAAACCCAGTTCACTCTGGCTCCAGGGGTTTATTCTCCTCAGTCCTGTCATTAGAACCACATGTAGGGTGAGCGTGTTTTTATCCTTCAACCAAGAGAAAGAAAAACATCAAAATGAGAGGTAAGTTTGATCTTTTTTATTTCGCAATAAATCTGTGCATGTTTAGTTGAACTTGTGGTTTTTGTACGGCCACATGTGTGCGCACTGGAGGAGGACTGGAGGACTGGAGGAGTGAAGTGCGCCTGTTTTTCTCTCCCAGTGCGCATTAATCCCTCATGACTGACTGGATTATTAGAGCTGCACAGAGCCTCGAGGGTTGATGCCTGGCTGACATGCTCCACACTGGAGATTCAACATGCAATGACACACAGCTGGAGGCATGTTGTTCAAGCATGAGAGAAAATACTCAACCAGATTAATCCTGTTTTTATTAGGAAGTTTATTTAGGATGAAATCAGTCCCAAGGATCCAATTGCATGCATGCGTAATTTTGCTTTATGATTCCAAAATGTGTTTTTTTTTAAGAAGTACGAGTGGTTATCTCACCTGGGAGTCCTTCTGTACATTTTTGCCAGGGGGATCCATGTAAGAGTTATGCAATAAGGGAGAGGGAGGGGCATGAGAGGAGGTTGTTGTTAATCAAAACTGCAATTATGTAATCCAGATGTTATGCGAGTTTCTCAGGTTTCTGATCAGGTGAATTCAAAACTGATAGTTTTGCTCACATTCGCTTTAAAGGATTATACATTTTCTGGCATTTATTTGTAGTCAATCATCTAATTTTGTGTTATTTTATATTTTTTGAAAGATAAAAAATATTTCTGAAGATGCTTTGCAAACTTTTCTTTTTTGCAGCATTTGACTTGACAAGATGAGTCTGAGTAGTGTTGGTGTTAGTTTGTGTTGGTGGTGGTTGTTGTTGTGTGATGGCTGTGCCAGCATGGCCGGCTGTGTGAGTGCACAGAGGGAGAGAGGGATCTGGCTGTTCCACTGACCTAGTTATGTCACCCAACGTTATACAGCATAGGCAGCAGCGGAGGGAGGTGGAGAGGCTGTGGGAAGCGCCGTGCCGCCGGGCGTGCAGCGCCATGTGCGGCTACAGACGCGCACTGACGGTCGGCCTGTCGCTCCATGACAGAGGATCAGTTTGAACTTGGGCAGAGGGCAGCAGATCATTGTTATTAACGAGGAAGGTTTATATACAGCCATCTGAATGTTTTCATCAGTAACATCCAATTATCCTTTAAATTAAATAGCCCTATAATAAAAAAATAGGTAACACAGGTGACATTGGTTTTTTTGGGGGGGGGGATTTTTTTGCATTTCAAAAATCTTCATGCAAAATCTTCATCTCTAGACTTGCTTTAACTGTCTTTCTCTCCCAAAACCACTCAAAAACGCATTTCTCCTCAAGAAACAATATGAAAAAGTAAATCTCTTATATTGGAAACTTACAAATCAGCATGAATATGAAAGGGAACATAGTTTTCCAAAATGTTACATAGTAGTTGGCCTCAAAGCATCAAACCTTCATTCTGAGCTCAATTCCATGCAAAACTCTAGTTTTCATCACTAAAGTTGCTTTAACTGTCTTTCTCTTTCAAAACCACTCAAACGCATTTCTCCTCAAGAAACACTGAATAGTGGATTAATATGAAAAAGATGTAATTTCTTCACAGAAACACATCTCTTGCATTGGAAACATACACAACTGAAAACATATGAAAGGGAACATAGTTCTTTTGGTTGTGTTCTTGTGTAACAACAATCTCGTCTCGCATTGCAACCTTTTGTTGTACAGGACAGGACATTTTTGTTTTGTTGTTTTTGTTGAGGGGAGGAAAGAGATGGATTTATTTGGGGGGGGGGAGTGTGAGGGAGGATGAAGCCGAGGAGGCCTCTGGTGGAGGGAGGCTCCATTTCTGGCAGGATATCCAAATGTAAACAAAGCATGGCCCTTTCTTAGCTCACTGCACTGAAATTGTAGGTTAGTTACTCAACCTGTCGTTCCCTCGCTAGAAAAAGCACGTCAGCATTTTTTTTAGCCCAGTTTGAACATGCATACGCACATTTTCAATCACAACTACTAACTGTTGAGTCATTCCAGCAGCTTTGGCAGGCTGACAGACTGTTAGAGGCCTGTTGTGATGACCAGACCTCTGTGTACTGGATAGCAGAGTATACTTCTTCAGAATGTTTTACTACATACAGACATAAAGATCATAAGATACACACACTGGTAGAAGAGGCCTATGGCATTCTTAGCTCTGCTCTAATCCCCCCTCTGTGGGCCTCAGCTTGGCCTCTGCTGGTATTTGCATCTTTTAAAATAGAGCCCCTTGATTTGAATGCACCAGCGGCCGGACAGCCAGCTTGTATAGACCCTATATGCATTTTGAGTATGTGAGTGAAGTCGTTTTCCAAGCAGAATAATCCTTACAGAGTAAAACAACATTATTTAGTGAGAGCTGCGTGCTGCAAGGTCTCAAGTGTAATCAGTAAGACACTTCAAGCAGAGGGTGTTCATCGCCGCAGGCCTTGAGGCTTTGTAAACACCTCGTGTTACGGAAATAGAAAGATCTGGAAAACATTCCTGCGCGCCAACATTGTCGTTGATATTAAGAAGACGACGAAGCGACGAGGACAGCCACAGTGGATTGTTGTGATGCAGCTCTGCGCTGCGCTGTGAGCCTACACCCAACTGTGAGGCATGACACAACAAGTGCTGCAGCACAAGGCCCCTCACCGCCTGTTGATTGTGTTTTCTCGTCTTTCTTATGCCGAGTTAATTTAAAAAAATGAAAAAAGAATACCGTCCCATTGAGCGTCGCGTCAGTCTGATGCTCAAGGGCATTTTGGTTTGTGACTTATTGCACCAGTATTGCGAAATGAACCCGGCTCGCTGTACATTATCCCTTACTTGCACAATGAGCAAACAGCCTGAACAGGTTATAAAACTATAAAACAGAGAAGTGATGTGTGTGTGTTTGCACATATGTGACGGTGAACATGTGGAGGGTCAAAATTCATCTTTTTTTACTTTGAGATATATGGACACACTGACATACTGACTGTTTTACACACAGACCAAGAGTTGGGGGGGATGCTGCTGGAGGATTATTGGCTGTTTGTTTCACATTAGATCCCAGGAAGTGAAGCAAAACGTCAGTGATTTGTCTCGGCCTCTCTCTCTACCTCGCCCCTATTGAATTAGCCTTTTGTAGAGATAACACGGTTACACATTTAACTGGCTGATAAACGCACTTGGGGCCAACGTATTTGTAGCTGAACTGTGTCCCCAGTTCATTTTGTGAAAAGGCTTGGGTGTGCCTCACTCAGCATGGCCGTCCCGCTGCTCAAACACCATCCCTTGTTTGCCATTTGCGTAATTTCAACTCATTTGTCACATTTCACGCCAGCATTTGCTGACTTTAGTCAATGTGTTGGTGGGTTTAGAAAATGGAAAGCGCTGCCCTCATTCATCATGTTAGCAAAAAGCAGGATTGGTATTGATCTTCTTGGAATGCAGACACTCTCCAGAGAGCTAAAGGTCAGATGCCTGAGACTGGTGTTTTAGTGCAGGTCAGCTCTGATATTCAGGGTCAAAGGTAAATGTTGCTTTAACATTAGCTGCTGCTGTGTCTTTATTTGCATTGTTAGACAGTTGAATGTGTCGAATCTGTTAAGTTATCCCATTATCACTGGGAGATGAAACGATTGGTCAACTAATCGATTAGTAGATAGACAGAAAGTCACAGTCACGTTTGAAGCAATAATGCAGAAAATGCACTTGTTGTTTCTCAAATGGGCATAAATGGCAGTTTTTCATTATCTTATATGACAGTAAACAGAATACGGATAGGTTTTGGACAGTTGGTCCAATGTTTAGGGTGTTTTTCACTATTTTGTGATGTTTTTATAGCAAACGATTAATCAACAATGGATAAGAGTGATCAATTATTAAAATAATTGTTAGCTGCACCCCCAGTTTTGCTTTCTCTATTGGTTCAGCGCTACAAGTCTTCAAGACGTCTCATTGATTCTTCCTATGTAGGTAATTGGTTTAACTGGATAGTAATTTATCATTTACCAGCTCACAAACAAGACCATCACATTAAACGAGGGAACATAAAGGCTGTAAATTAAATTTAACTGTCTCTGGGTTGTGCCTGGGTAATTTGCAGAGTGTCAGAGACGAGGAGTGAGAAAGCACGTATGTGTGGTTGTAGCAACGGGGGTGGGCGGCCGGGCATCTGTGTAATTCTGGCTCTCAGCACAGGACAAGAATAGATCGGGTTGAAGCAGAGGCTCAATGTCAAAGATTGGGGGAGTGGGAGGGTGGGCCGAATAGCTGACATTCAAGTTCAGAGTGTGTCTGCTTTGAGTGGACTGTTGCCATGTACAGTATGGGTTGTTACAGTCAAATCAAACGTGATTAATAACAGCAGAGTGTTTGATTGTTGCATAGAAATCAGTCCATACAGAAATAGCCTCATGTGAAATCACCTGTATTGGGCACCAAACTGGTTTGTGCAGTTTTTCTAGGGGTTATTATCATTGCCATGCATGGTTAATTGTTACGTAACAGTTTTGTGATTTGGACAGGCCTTAAGGGAGATGTTTTACGGGGAAGTCTGAGCATTGTTCAGCTCCACCTTAAAACTGGTCCACGGAGAGTCGGGATCGAGCACGCCTCCCTCCTCCCTCTCCCCCTGCAGTGGGAAAGTGTGTCAGTGGGACAGAATGTCCACATGGGCTGACAGGCTACAGCGCCCGAATGGCGGATGACTCAGCCAATACCAAGGAGGCTGCGAGCGCCGCTCGGCCAGTAGGAAACAGAGAGCCTGAGCAGGGGCGGGTCGTCGGTGTTGCTAGAGTGGGCCTGCTGAATGAGTGTTGTGAGGAATGCTCACAGACGAGAGTTATATAATCGTGAGATGAGGGAGGGGAGGATGGGAACCTGAGAGAAAGAGAGGAAGGGAGGGAGAGGAGATATTTTTCCATCGCATGCCTGCAGCTGCCCTGATCAGTTGGAGTATTTTAGTCAACGGTTTTAGAGAAGAGACTGTGCCATTAAAGGGGAAAAGAAGTGGAAAGTTGTGTTTTCCAGTACCTAAGAGTGCAACAATTCCCTCTCGATCACAAGTGGTTTTCCATACAACATGGTACAAATGTTGTAAATCAGTCTAAAACTGAGCCGAGCAACAACTATCTTAGGATGTATCTGCTGCTGTTTTTCTCTCCTCGGCCTAGAAAGAAGGAGTCTTTGTGCATGTGTCATGTGTGCAAGTGTCATCATGTGATTCCCTATCTGTTTGTGTACTCTGTTCCCTTCAAGGGGGCCGCATGAAGGGTGAAGACTAACACAGTTCATGGCAAGTTATCCTCTCTCGTGGGCTTCTTGTGGGGCAGTTTATCTGCAGGGTTGTTGCCATCAGTAGAAAAAGGAATAGAAATATAATGTCGCATTGTTGCTGACTCACTGGATCCATTCCTAGATGTGTTTTTGTCTTTGATGACTACACTCAGGCTTTGCCTTTATTTCCAAAATGTGTTAATGATTTCCTCATAATGATGAAAATCATGAATCAAAAACTCAAATGAAATATTGTTAAAAGCCTTGCAGCTGCATTTGTATCGACTGGAGGCAGAGAGATTAATAGGCGTTTACAGAGCTCGGAGTACACAGAGTCACAGCAGTCTAACTGTGACAAGATAAAAGCATTGGCCGTCCTTTTCAAGGTCTACAAAGCAGCTAATTTTGGCCAAGGTTTATAGCTGGAGAAAACATGATGGTAAAACATTAATGACCAGCAAAAGAGAGAGCCAAAAACCATGCTTGGAAAACGGCTGGCTTGTATTATAGTGATGGAGAAGCCGCCAAGAATTGAAATAAAAGGATCTAGTATTTTTTGTCATTAAGCGGGAAGACGTTCTGTTACAATCATCACTTTAAAAGAGGATTAAATGCGGGTTAATTTGGCCATCTTGTCAGGTTTAAGTGGGACTTACTGTACAGTTGTATCATTAGCATATCACTGGGAATGGGTAGTTTATTGACAATATGCCCAAAAGGCTACAAATAAATGGAGAGTATTAAGAGACACATAACTGACTACGGGGTAACATCAGAGATACGGGCCAAAGAGGAAGAGAAATATTATTCATGAAGAAAATCAGTGACAAGATCTTGGATAAAGTCTGGCGCTCAATATATGTCAAATGTGGGCTTCTGTGAAAGTGTTTTGGCAACAGACTCGTAGTGTCAAACAAGCAAAAGATGTAACTGCTGCACTTATTGACGTTGACCGATCCGTCTAACCTCTAGTTCACTTAAAGTATGTAGATCTGACCTCTCTTGTCAATGTTGTTTTTGGTCCTGCAGCTCAGATCGAGGTCATCCCCTGTAAGATCTGCGGGGACAAGTCCTCAGGAATCCACTATGGAGTCATCACCTGCGAAGGCTGCAAGGTGAGGAGCAGGAAGCACAGAGAGTGAACCAAGCTACCATTCTTAACTTCAACCAACCTGTTCTATGTCAAAGTGTGCTCGTCATTTACGGTGCTTGCATGCGTGTGTTTGTTTGTGTTTCTAGGGTTTCTTCCGTCGCAGCCAGCAGAACAATGCCATGTACTCATGTTCCCGTCAGAGGAACTGCCTGATCGACCGAACTAACCGTAACCGCTGCCAGCACTGCCGCTTACAGAAGTGTCTGGCGTTGGGCATGAGCAGAGACGGTAAACGCACACAAAGAACGCACTGTGTCCTCTTAATGCACTTCCTGTAACCATGACTTAATAATTTACCACAGCTAAGACTTCACTAGCGATAGAAGTTTAGTAGATGTGTTTCTCCATCGAATCCCAGTACGCATGTTCCTTTAATTTAAAGCTGATACCAGGAGTATTTGAAGCCCTCTTCAGTATACAGGCTAAAGAGGTGATGGGCTGTCAGCATGTAAACTGTATATAGGGACTGGAACATACAGTACTTATGGATAAGGTGGCAGAAGTATGTGAGCCAGAAATATCTCACAATTAGATTGAAATGACAGCTGTAGGAAACAGATGTGAAATTTATTACGTTTGGCCGCAGCAAACTCTCTGTGCTAAAGAAAAAAATATTAATAAAATATGTATTTTCTCTCTGCAGCGGTCAAGTTTGGTCGTATGTCCAAGAAGCAGCGCGACAGCCTCTATGCTGAAGTGCAAAAACACCAGAAGTCCCAGGAGTGCGTAAGCTCGACAGGCGGGGGCGCTACCGCTCTGTCCTTACCCAAGGAGGACGGCGTCAGTGGGGAGGACAGTGAAGAGGGTCTGAGCCGATCCTACAGTAGCGGGGGCTCCAGCTCCACCCTCAGCGACCTGGATGACATCGCGGCACTGCCCGACCTGTTCGACCTGCCGCTCACCCCCGAAGAGGCCAGCGAGTACTGCAGCCTGGAGCTGCTCGGCGGCGGAGCCAGCACCGGGAACACCTCCAACTCATCTTCCGCTTCGTCCTCTTCTTCATCCTTGTCCAATCAGAATTCCCCGCAGCAGACGATGCCGGACGGGGCGGACGGCAACAGAATCCAGCTCCTGCACACACACACTCACACGCTGCTGGGACATACACACTCACTGCTGGACCATCTGCCTGATGACTGCTCAATAACAGAACTGGGTGAGTACTGACAATGATGAATAACAAATCAATTCTTCTTTTATTCACTCATTACCTAACACAGAGAGTACGACAATACCTTAAACTCTAAAATAGTGGTCGGAGCTTTTATAGGGCTTTTTAGAGAACCAGGCCGTTACTTGTGACAGGATATTATAAGAGACAGGCATTTATTTGTGAGGTTCCCTTTTTATATTTTGTCCCATTTCTCCTGTTTTCCATGCAAAGTTCCTGCTGCATGATCTTATTGCAAACTCAACACTTCTTCCATTTACATTAAATCAGTCACTGAACAGAAGTTCAGGCAGCATTATTCCTTTCTAACTGTTATTTTCATTTTCGATTAATCCGACGATTACTTTCTTGATTAATCGGTTGGTCGAAAAATGTCAGAAAATAGTGAAAAATCTCCATCCCAGTTTCTCCAAGTCCAAGGTGATGTCTTTAAATGTCTTATTTTGTCAGTTCAAAACCCAAAGATATTCACTTTAATATGATATAAAACCGAGAGAAGCGGGTAATCTCCATATTTGAGAGGCTGAAAACATACATTTTCTGTCATTCTTGCATGAAAAATTACTTTAACGATTAATCAATTATCAAAATAGTTGGCAATTATTTATTAATCGATTAGTCGACTAATCGTTACAGCTCTAATAACAGTATTTCTGGTAAAAAAAAAGAAAAAAGGAAAAAGAGAGTATGTTGTACTGTTGGATATAATAAAAATGTAATACAGTAACTGTTGTGGTCATTTAGTTTTCCCCTGGCCATTATCTGCTTTTATTTCGGAATGTAAATTATATTATGAATGAAATAAAACTAAATGCAATAAGTAAAAAATGTATTCAATAAAAAAAAAGATAAAGCACAAGGACATATCTCATAAACAGGTTTGCAAAAAAAAGGAAGAACCAGAATGATACTTGGCAGATAGCAAAACAGGACAAGGACAAGATTAAATGGGCAAAACAAGCAACTTGAAAGAGGCAGCAGTATAAACTCAGAAACAGGGACAGATAAAGGGATGACGGTGTTGTGGTATTTAAAGAGGTAAGGATGCATTTTTTTTAGAGAAGTGTTTCTGGAGGCCTTGAGGAAGAATACATTTGTATTTTATTTTACATCTTTATGGTTGCTGGCTACACCAAACTGCTTTGAATACAGCTCTGGGGAATTTTAAAGGAAGCAATGAGTAAATGTTGGTGGTGTTATAAGCGCAGGAAGTGGAAAAGATCCTAACAGCTGCGGAGATAAAATGAATAAATGAGCCATAAGCAGTTAATCTTGTTTGGGGCATCAGTGACACTAACGTAACAGCAGAGTGGTGCAAAATAAAGCATCTAGTTATTCAAGGCCACACTGCCATGATCTGTGTGTATGTAAATAACACCGCCGTTACGCCACAAACGACCTGAGTGAGATGCTTATCTGTTTTTTTCTTTCACAGAGCGCATCACTCAGAGTATCGTCAAGTCTCACTTGGAGACGTGTCAGTACAGCGCTGAAGACATGAAGAGATTCACCTGGGCACAATACGCACCTGAGGAAACGCGTGCTTTTCAAAACAAGGTACATGGTGCACACTTTAAATCCCATGTGGTGTCTGTCAAGTCTGCTGTCGTCACATATATTTAGAAATGTATTAATACTAGAGTGTTAATATACAATATCAGATATAAATATATCTTTTTAAACAAACTCAAAGGTGCAATGTGTAGGATTTGGTGGTGTGGTTGCAGATTGCAACCAACTTAGTACCCCTCCGCTCATTCCTCCCTTTCCAAGACTGTGGTTACGTGAGCCACCTAGTGCAAAACCGGGGTAACGCCGTTCGCCTCATTCAGAGGCCATCCTTACAATAATAACACTACTTTAGTACTTTTACTTTTCCCCAAAATGTTACACACTGTTCCTTTAATTAGATTGCTTTGCTGATATATTGTTTTATTATCTGTTATCTGTATTATCGGTCAGTGCAAGAACTGAATTTAATCTCATGTTGAACAACTTCTAAGAAGTAATTTATGCTGAAGGGATGTCAATGGACTTGTAACACTTTGTTGTGTCACTTTTTCCAGTCAGCTGAGTGGATGTGGCAGCAGTGTGCACACCACATCACCAACGCCATTCAGTATGTGGTGGAGTTTGCCAAACGCATTGCTGGCTTCATGGACCTGTGCCAGAATGATCAGATTATATTGCTGAAAGCAGGTCAGTGTCTAAAAAATGCTCGCATCTCAAATACTTGATTCACAGAGTTCCTCGTTGCAAAGTAAACAAAGTCTGAAACTTGCTAACTTTAGCTCCTTCCTGTTTTTTTTTTGTCTCCAATCCACTCCATGTCTTTGGCTCTATCTGTGGCTACCCTTCCAGGCTGTTTGGAGGTCCTCCTCATACGCATGTGCCGAGCTTTCAACGTCAACAACAGCACCATTTTCTTCAATGGGAAGTTCGCCCCGGTTCAGTTCTTCAAAGCACTTGGTGAGGATCAGATGTTGTTGTGTAAGCTCTGACAGGGTGACACAGGAAAGCCTCTTAACGTTTCCCACTCTCTGTAAGTTAGAAAGTCTTTTTTCACACGCACTTTGCTGTGCTGTGCGGTAATCACCATTAGTGATAAGAAAATGCTCCTACAGAAAAACCTCTGCATTGATTTAGGTCATTTAAAATAATGAATTACTTATCTGTGGTAATTGTTCTTAGAAGGACTCTATAAGGGTCAGCTGTAATTTTCACACTAAGAAGAGCCAGAGTTTCCCCTCTTGGCCAGTTAGTCAAAAATTAGCAAACGGAGTAAGAAACATAATCCTCACTCATCTCAGGTATCTCTTGTGTCAGTTAATTCAATTAAGCAGGACTGTTAAAGATCTTCATGCTATTACTGTTGACATTGAATGTATTGATTTCCTGTGTTTATGCAGGTTGTGATGACCTGGTCAGTGCAGTGTTTGACCTGGGAAAAGGACTCTGTCGTCTACAGCTGTCTGACGAAGAGATGGCTCTGTTTAGCGCTGCCGTTCTTTTATCACCTGGTGAGCATTTTTTTTCCTTAATGTCTTTCTCGCTCACACATACATGCATAGACACACATTATATTGCTAAATCATAGTAGTTTATTCAATGCTGTTCTGTCTTTAATAAAGATGGCCACGAGAGACTGTTGGATGTCCAGACACAATATGTTTTGTTGTAGAAGTGTCGCACATTTTCAATTTGTTATTGCCGATTATTTCGCTAACTTGTGAAGGTTTTTCGTTATAAAACTGGTAATTTTTCCTCATGTGTCTACGTATCAACTTCTGACTTTACAAAGCAAATAAGGGACTTAGTACATGACGTTATCCCTTAAAAAAATGCTTAACATTTTTAAAAGCAGCAGCAGCCCACCGATCCGTTCATAATGTGAATCCAAACGTTGTTTAAACTCACAGAACTTAATTTTAAGTCTCCAAATATACCTAACATGTCAGGCTGAATTTTGGGGGAAATGTGTAAAAATGATGTGCAAGACTTCTAATATATTTCCCTTTGATTGAATGGTGCAGCCATAAAAGAAACAGAGTCTTGGATTTGAATATTTCGCTCAGTGTAAACATCATATTGCGTCAATGAGGAGCTGACACAGAATGTATACTGTGGGACAATGTGGATTAAAGCTACTTAAGGAGAAACAAAACTGCATGTTAATGGGTTAATGTATTTTCTTTCGTGTAGATCGACCCTGGCTAACAGAAGGCCAAAAGGTTCAGAAACTCCAGGAGAAAGTCTACCTGGCTATTCAGCACAGTCTACACAAGAGCGGCGCTTCAGACGAGAAACTGGACAAGGTGAAGACACAACTCTTCTTAAACACAAACAAATGTACACACTTATATAGACACACATTCATGAGCTTACCTTTGTATGTCTTCTGTCCCCCACAGATGGTGTCCAAGCTGCCCACAATGAAGTCCATCTGTAACCTCCACGTTGATAAACTTGAGTTTTTCCGTTTGGTCCACCCAGAGATCGCCTACAGTTTCCCACCACTGTACCGGGAAGTATTTGGCAGCGAGATGTCTCTGCCGGACTCCACCGACAGCTAGACAGACAGACAAGAGAGATGGAGAGAGTTTATTAAGAAGTAGGGAAGCAAAAAAAAAGGAGAGACAGAGAAGGATAGAGATGTTGAAGCTCGACAACCAGCAGTTACGAGACAATCCAGGACTTTAAATATTCCGTCTCCCGTGATCCCAAAGTAGTCCTCCACTTTCCCAGCAGGCAAAAGCACCTTACACTACAGACCACACATGCTCATGGTCCTCTGCATATTGTAGCATTAAACAACAAGCGGATGGGCGTTGTAATAATAATAACAGCCCACTCGGCATGAGACAGCTCCAAGCTCTAAGTTTAACATCAGATCCACTGTGGATCACCCAACCAGTTATGAATGTACCTCAACGATAAGCACCAGTGCACAAGCCAGAACCCAACAACAGTGAATGTAGAAACCCTGCCACTCTGAGACAGAGTTTTACACAAAAGTATTAGAAGGAAGTCGTGTTGATCCACAGGTCTCACTATAATAATATTTCTCTCTATATTAATACATCTCAGTATGGTACGCCCGCGTATTCATACAGACAATATCCTGACCATCACTTAGGGACCAACATCATGAGTCATTTTTCTCTGATATGAAAAGAAACACACAGATATGACATATGACTCACAACCTCTTTAATCAGCTGAGAACCGGTTTCACACACACATTTAGATGGTGTTCGGTGCTGCCTTTTTTTGTAGGCTCTTGTAATGCAATGAGAAACCTCAGTCCCACGCACCCCTTTCCTTGTAAATGCCACTTAGAGACAGGACAAGATGAAATTATCTTTAATTTATATACACATTTATAAACAAAATATTTTAAATAAGAATGTAAATAGATGACTATATAAGTATATGGAGAGAGTTAGAATGTGCGAGTTCAGTTCAGAGAGAAAGCGAGAGAAATAGTGAGATGTGGAGAAAAAGATGGATGTTTGGACTCTGAAATCGTTCTCTGGACTACTTCCTCTCCTGACAGTACTCTCAGGTATCCATGGCAACAATCCCCTCTTGCCCTGACGACAAAACCCCAGCTGGGTTAGACGCGGTCATCATGCAAGCGACGGGGTGGACACTTGTTGCGGATGCGACACAGCAGTGGGGGAGGACAGTGTACCCAAACAAAGGCGAAAAAATCGTTGTGTTTGCATTTAAACTGAGAGCTTTCAGTCTGCCTAAAGAGACAAGAGGACAAACAAGGACACTAAGGAACAGAGAACGCAAGGCAAAAGATGACTTCATGAACTGTATAATACATTGGGATACACAGGGTCTCCCCGCCTGTTTCTAACCAGCAGTCAGTACAGTCGGTGTAGTATAACTGTCTTTCACTCATACCGTTTCAGTTGGTTAAAAGCCGGAACGACGGCGATCCATACTATGTATCATAAACCCTCCTTTGCTGGTTGGAGCAACTGTATTATTTTGTACATTTGCTGTTCCTCTCTCTCCTGTAGTCCCTAACCCAACACTTGTCCAAACACCAAGCACTTATACTTTCCTCTTTCTCACTGGACACTAGTCTAAGGCCAGACAGAGCTACCAGCTGCCCCCCTGAGTTGGGCCTCAATGCCAGTAAGACTTAATAGTTTTCAGTCAATCTGTTTTTTTTATTCCATATCTGTCACACAAGGTCACCCATAACTGTTTACATTTTTCATGTACATAAATAACACGCTCTCTGAAGGTTGTTATAGCATTGAGACAACGATGATGATGATGATGATGATGATGATGATGATGATGATGATGATGATGTCTTACTCGGGGTGCTGTGAAGTTCTCGAGCAGAGTCCGAGGACCTGCCGCCTACCGCTCAGGGAGCTAGCTGTGGTCTCTTGTCCCTTTATTACCAGTGTCGTCTTTTAGCCTCGTGCTCCTCACACCTTTGCACCTAAGATGAGACCCGTAACCATAATCACTGTGGACGTAAGTTCTATTTTTTTGTGAATGTTACTCACAAAGTGTCAAAAGCCCTTCCCATTCTGTCCTAATATTGTGACATCAAATTTACAAGACATAGGAATTATAAAAAAAGCAAACAAATCAGTTAGCGTTAAAAATGAATTCATTATTAGGGTTTAATGTTTCTTTTTGCTGTGATTTTCATTTATTTGTCAGTCTTTTATCCACCTTTTTCTTTATGTGTCTCCACTTTTGTCTTGTAAAGTCAGTGATCTATTTTTTTTAATTGAAGAAAGATTAGGTACAAACAAAAAAACAATAGTTTGTCACCCTTCTCTTTCCCTGTATGACAAAATGTACAAGAGGTATATTACTAGTCCAAGAGTAACTGAGTTACACAGCTCGATATATATTGTTGTCCAATGGGATACATTATATGTGGTTTTAAGAATGTAATAAATGGTTTCTTTTTCTTTTGAAATGCTTCATTGAGTCTTATTTGAACTTGAATTTGTTGATATGCATGTATGATAGGTCTTTGCATATTGTTGACTGATCAGACGTCTCTAAAATCACTGATCTGATATAATAATCATGCATATGTAAATGGCGACGACCACTGTTTTTAAATCACAGACTAGCATTTGTGTTGTGTGCCTGCTGTATTCCTTCCATGCCATTACCTTAAGAGTGCAATGTCTATTAATCAATTGACAAAAACATCCTCTGCAACAATTCTGATAAATGATTAATCATATACGTAATTTATCAATCAGAAAATCTAACCATTCTCTGGTTGCAGCTTCTCCAATATGAGGATGTTCTGCCTTTCTCTTCTTATATATCGTGCATTAAATACCATTGTCTTGAACGTGAAAGTTCAAGTTTACCTTGGAAACAGTAGTTTGACAAAAAAAAGTCTTAACCTAAGGTCTACTTAAAAGCTTTTTCTGGAGCTTTCAACCACCTCTAAAAGTCTCCTCTAAGAAGTACTCAGATCTTTCACTTTAGCAAAAGTAGTAATACCACAGTGTAGAAATTCTCTGCAACAAGTAAAAGTCCTGCATTCAAAAGTTACTCAAGTAAAAGCAGAAAAGTATTAGTATCAGAATATATGTAAAGTACTAAAAGTAAAAGTATTTATTCATTTATTAATTAATTTATTAATTTATTTATTTATTTATTTTGGCCCACCACCACCCCCCTCTTCGGAGGACTAAATTTACTTTGTTTTCATTCTTTTTCAAACTAATAGCCAATGAAGGAAAAGAAAAGTGATAATACTAATAATAATCATAATCTTATTCAAACCATATTACTTAAAAAAACTAAATAAAAACAAAAAAGTAGGGGCGAATAAGCTGACATATAAACAAATAAACAGACAACAAAAACGGTCAAGAGTGGACATGGACACATGTATGTAAACAGACAAATATCAACAATGACAGAAAACAACGAGCTGACAGACATAGAATAGAGACATACATACAAATTATGTATTTTCTACATCATTTATTTGTTGATTCTATTTTGTGTTATTAATCTTAATAAATATAGAGATTAAAGTTATCAAATAAATGTAGTGGATTAAAAAGTACAATATTTACCTAGAAAAAAAACGAGCTGACAGACATAGAATAGATACATAGAAAATAATGTATTTTTTAAATTATAATTAATTTGTTGATTCTATTTTGTGTTATTAATCTGAATCTGTTTAGTGATTCAAGTTATTAAATACATGTATTGGATTAAAAAGTACAATATTTACCTAGAAAACAACGAGCTGACAGACATAGAATAGATACATAGAAAATAATGTATTTTTTACATTATAATTAATTTGTTGATTCTATTTTGTGTTATTAATCTGAATCTGTTTAGTGATTCAAGTTAAAAAAATACATGTATTGGATTAAAAAGTACAATATTTACTTTTAAAATGTAGTGGTGTACAAGTATAAAGTGGCATAAAATGGAAATACTCAAGGTATAAAGTACCTTAGAATTAAACTTCAGTACAGTACTTAGTTACTTTACACCACTGTTTGTTTGATGGGGGTTAATCTAATGGATGTCTGTCATTATGTAATTTTGTAAAGAAAGAAGGATGCTTGGATGCATGATTTGGTGTGTGTGTGTGTGTGGTGTGTTTTGACCTACTTTATCCAGCAGGAGAGGAAGAAACCTCCCACATGGAGATGGAGCCAGGAAACTGTGGTTGCTAAGCAAGTTTCACATCCACGGTGCAAAGTTTGAAGACGTGTAGCTCGGCTGCTGCTGTCTCTCTGTGGGCTGTAATTAAACTACAAACTACACAGAAACTACTTTAAAACACATCTTCCAACGTGGACTCAACACTGACGGTGCAAAGATGTCTGTCGCGGGATTTAAGAAGCAGTTTTACAAAGCGAGTCAGGTAAAAAACAACACTTTCTAACAGAGGAAAACAACATTAGCTGATAGCTTAGCTTATGCTAACCAACTCTCGTTACTTTCAGTGCGAGGTGACGCTAGCTTCAAGCTAACGTTAGCTAGCTGGCTAACCAGAAGTGGTTAGTTAACTAACGTTATAAAAGATGTTTTCTTGGCTAAACACACGTTTTAACTTGAAGTAAACGACTTGCTATGTTGTTATTAAACTCTTCAACAACTGTCAGATGTGTTGTGACTCACAGGTAACGTCAACAGTTAGTTAACCCTTTACTGTTACTCTAGTTTAGCTAACGTTAGAACAGGGGTCAGAAGCCTTTACTATCAAAACACACATTTCAGACAAAAACAAAATCTGTCTGGAGCCGAAAATACATTTGAGCATTGTGATGAAGGTAACACAGTTTATAGTCTAAGTATATAGTATATAAGTCTAATGCAGTGAGGGCCAAAGTGCAAATGAGCTATGGAGTATTAGGGCCACATTGAGGGAAAAAACATCTGAGATTTACAGAATAAAGTCATAATATTATGAGAAAAAAAAGAAAATAACACGTAAAATTACTACTTTATAATATTACGACTTTTTTCTCGTAAACTTCTGACTTTATTCTCATTAATTTCTGACTTTATTCTCATTAATTTATGATTTTTTTCTCATTAATTTATGACTTTATTCTCATTAATTTATGACTTTATTCTCATTAACTTATGACTTTTTTCTCATTAACTTATGACTTTATTCTAATTAATTCATGACTTTATTCTCATTAACTTATGACTTTCTTTTCTCGTAAACTTCTGACTTTATTCTAATTAATTTATGACTTTTTTCTCATTAACTTATGACTTTATTCTCATTAATTTATGACTTTTTTCTCATTAACTTATGACTTTATTCTCATTAATTTATGACTTTATTCTCATTAACTTATGACTTTCTTTTCTCGTAAACTTCTGACTTTATTCTCATTAACTTATGACTTTATTCTCATTAACTTCTGACTTTATTCTCATTAACTTATGACATTATTCTCATAATATTATGACTTTATTCTCGAAATCTCAGATTTATTTTTTTCCTTCAATGTGGCCCTAATACTCCATCGTACCATAGACCTACAACAATGTTAAATAAAAAATGAAAATGTAAACAAAGAACAGTTGTTCATTTCCATGTTTATAAATCCACAGGTAGCCACTGAAGAGGACTGTCGTTACCTTTGCTACGAGTTTACACTAGCTGGCTAACCAAACTAGTAACGTTAGTTAACCATAAAACATGGTTTCTTGGCTAAACACTAAAGTTATCTAACGTATATGAAATGTTTTAACTTGCTGAAAAATACACGACTAGCTATAGTTTTATTAAACTCTTCAACAACTGTCAAATGTGTTGTGACTCACAGGAAATAGTCAGCGTTAACCCTTAATTTTACACTAATTTAAGATAAAACTAATCTAGAGAGAGTTAGTAAATTGACGTTTTTCAATTCAATTCAAACTTTATTGCAGACTCAAGGTCCAGATAAGAAAAAAAACAATACATTACATATAATACATTACAATACAGGAAGCACTATAAAAAGTCATGATTAAAAGATATTAAAAATATTAATATAAATATATACATACATCAATGCCTTACATATAAGGAACTATACCAGTGCCTCCACAGCTGTGATTGGTACCATGTAGTGCTAAATGTGATGTTAGACAACCGCAAGATTATGTCATTCTCAGAGGGATTAAGCCGGCATATAAATTTGTACATGAGATTTTCTTAATATAGTTTGAAAAGTATTCATGCCTGCAGACACAAACATTTCACTTGCACTGGAACATCTTGGTCTTTTTACTAATATTCTCATTGCATCATTATATGCGACCTGAAGTCTCTGTAAACTCGCTTTTTTATAGTTTGACCACAAATGGGCTGTATACAGTGGTGTACGTTTGTTAACTTTATCCTAACTGATGCTAACATTCAACTTAGTTATTTACTGCTTCTATAGTAGGTTTTATGCTCTAACTTTAGCTGGACCATAATTTGTGCTAACCTTAAGCAACAACAATTAAGTTAGTCGACGGTAGGTTAGGCTAACGTTAATGGAGCCAAGTTTTTGTCCAACAAAGTTAACTACGTAGAGTGTATCCCTGAATTTTCACTAAATTAACATTTAAGTACAAAATCAACGCTAATTTGTCTTAGTTTATGCCTGACACAGAAGTCAGGCATTGGGAAGATGCGTTTCTGAAGATGGAGATACTGTTGGAAGTATGTGTGATGGTTTGTGCTTGGTTTCGTCGTGTTTTGCTGTTATGTTAAACAGCAGGTAATTCATCCCTCAAGTGTAAATACCCTCCTAAAGTGATGTTCTTGTTTGCTATCTCTACCGTGTTGGATTACACAATGTTTGCAAAACACTTGTCTCAAGACAAGTGTTGTGGTGATACCACAGTTCATATCACAATGTCATCTCTCAGCTGTAAGTGTCTCCTTTTTATTTCTACACCTCCTATATTCTGATTTATTATAGAAAACTCATGATCTGAAGTCCGTTATTTATCTCTACATATAAAGGATCTATATGTCATACAGGCACTGAGATTATTTACTATACAGACTATTAATTCCTTGCTCTTAACTTTGGCGATACAGTTTCCATTGCTGAACATCATCTCATTTTGGACTATAACTCCAATTTTATTCTTACATTGTGTGACAGATGTAGCATGAATATAAAATTAAAAGTACAAGATTGACGCCAGATGGAGCTGGAAGCTTAAAGAGAAGCAAGTTAAATATTTATTCAAATGGAAGTGACTTGATGCCATGTCTGTCAAATGTCTGACTGCCAGATTGTGTGCAGACATTCACAGTAGTCTGAACATCTTGGATTTATTGAGTCAGGTTTGTCTTGTGCTTCCAAATTTCAAATGGCACTCATTCCTCTCCGAAAGAAACAAAACTGTTGGCTCTCGAGTTAAAAGTTAAACCCCCCACCACAAACATGAAGCTCAACAAGACATAGCCTGCAAAACCGGTGGCCTGTGTTTTGACGACACCTGTCTTGCAACAGGTCCTTGCTTTGGCCTAACGTTATGTGGCATGCAAGTGACACTTCCTTTCTAAGTGGGTGTGTATTGGAATCCTTGTTATGTGAATACTCTGCCAAACCAGCTTCCCGCTCTTAAGTAGCCAATCCAGTAGACACAGATTGAGTCAGTACATTGACAATACAGCAATAATAACAAACCAGGGGTGATTGCACACAAATCTTATATTCCATATAAGCTTTTGCAAAACTTAAGTAGTGCTGGTGGATTGATAACACCACAGTACAGTACAGTACTGGCCAACTCCCAATGCGAAATCCTCAACTATTAGGACATACTGTTTAGCTCTGACCATACCTATGCTGAACACCCTGCCCTCTATTAGCACAGGCCTGGCCAATAAATGTTGCCTCTTGCCATTCAGGCTATGAAAAGAAATAAAACAGGGTGGAGGAGGATAATCAATTATGTCATTTAATTGCCTAAGTTCCACATCATACCGCCATAAAAATATACTTGATTCAATCAATGATTTAACAGAAATGTCAGCCAAGTTGCAAAGCAAACATATACAGCCTTACTTACTTGGATTTAGCTTTTAACAATTTTATGTAACAAAAGGTATACATAATTTAAATCTAAATGTCCTATAACTACAACTAAAACTTTTTCAAGATAGATTACGTACTCAAGTCTAGTCCGACCAGGATGGGCAGGTTTATAGCCATGGAGGGCAAAAAAACGTGTGCTGGCAATTATGAAGCCAGATGGGGCACTGAAAGTATGTTTGTGTTTGGATTTCACACATCTACATGCCACGTCGTGACATCTGGCACCAAGAGATTCATTAATTGCAATTAAAATGCTGTTTATTAGACTTTTTATAATTAGGGAACATGCAGGGCTGGATTATATCCCATGAATCAATTGGCAATCAGTGCTTAGGGTATTTTCAGAGTTCACTGACTGTTTCTTACAACATAACTTTACAAAGCCTGTGTATTATATAAACTAGAGAGATTGATCGATCCATCTGGTCATAGAGTTTTATGCGCAGTGTGGTGCCAACAGCTGTGCTGAGTTGAACTAAATGAGAAAATGCACACAATGAGTCTCTGTTTGGCCTGCCAGCCAACTGCACTGGATTTCAGAGTGTGTTGCTCTGGATGAGAAATGGAGAACGTATGTGCCATGTGTGAGTCAGGATATGAATTGAGAGCAAGATGTAGTTGGCGTGTGTGTTTAGTAAAAGTATCCATGGATGTGGTGGTAGTGTAGGAAACTGCAGTGTGTGTGCTGACCTGATGGAAAAAAGGAAAACCCTCAGTAGAAGTCCTTGTGGAACAGAGGCTCTCAGTAGAGAAGAAAGTCCAGTTTTCAGCATACATTCCATCACACAGACTTGAGGTTCCTCCACTGACATGGGTATGTCTTGGAGTTTGAGAATTGTGTTAACCAGGCCCGGAAAAAAAGAAAATGGTGTTTGGAAACAGACAGCAGTGTGGTTGTGAAGGTCTGGTCCCTTTTGACAACAGCTTCTCACCCTGTTGAAGTGTCCTTGAGCAAAACTCTAATCCACTATCAGCTCCAGAAATGATGTTCTGTAGTTGGCCTCCCTTTGGATATAGGGCCGAACCATTTTGAAAAAATATCTATTTGCAATTATTTGGACAGATATTGGAATAGAGAGCTGCAGGAATGGGTCCTAAAACCTGGAAATGAGTTAGCTTTTTAGCACTTGGGGTTCCCTCGTCTCGAAGTATGTTTGAATGGGTCTTTAGTTAGATGCCTGAAATAAGGTCTGTGGTTAACACAAGTTTAAGAGATTTTAAAATTTTGCTCTATGACATAAATATACGTCAGTAAATATCCCACTCGTGAATTTTGAAGCCTCTATTTATCTTAAAAAAGGCGGTTGCTAACAAGTAGCGAAATGAGACTACTAAATGTCATCACTTGTCCACCTTTAGCTTAGTGGTGGCAACGTGAAGTCATGCGACCGTGATGTTGTTTGTTAATAGCCTAACATTAGCTTTTTACTTCTGGCGATTGTATTTTTGCTTCAAAACTCATGAAAGTGGTGTTCATTTGTGGAGATTACCTTGCTGAACAAAACGTGTAAGTGTCATAAACGTGTGTTTGCCACAGAGCCTATTTTCTGCAATAATCCAAAATCCAGTGGAAAAATCCCATTGGCTCTTTGTCGAGGGAACCAGGGCACTGGTTGGTCTGCAAAAGCACGTCATCCCTGCAGCACCCTATTGCAATATTAGAGGGAATTATAATGTGTACATCATTATTCTCATTTTCATTGAAAAGCATATTAAATGATTATGGCGTGATTTCTGAGGGGATCTGTACCAAACAAAGATGTTTTCTTAAGTCTGTAGCATTAGATGTGTAGGCCAGGACATCTCTGCAGCAACACAATATTTAATTTAAAATGGTATTTTGACACACATTTCACCTTTTAATAATAATGCGTTTCGATAAAATTTCAATTAGTTGTGCAGCCCTACTTGGAAATGCATAAGTAAAAGGCCTTAATCAATCTTTCATTTTCTTATATGACCATGTATAGATTGTCAAGTTAGTCACAGAGCAGAAAATGTGGAATCCTAAAAGTATTCATCCATCAGTCTGCTTCATTACTCTGATTGCTCTGTGTTCACAGCTGGTGAGTGAGAAGGTTGGAGGTGCAGAGGGAACCAAACTTGATGAAGACTTCAAGGACCTCGAGAGGGTAACATACATACATTTTAAGAAAATGTCTATATTTTGTTTTACTGAAAGTTAAATGATGTCACCCATGTTTTCTTCACTTACATAAACACTCTCGAAGGCATAAGATTCAGCATATTATGCACACACATATTAATTATTGTCTCTCTGTAACCTGTACCACCAGAGAGCAGATATTACCAGCAAAGCAGTGGTGGAAGTCATCAATAAAACATCAGAGTACCTCCAGCCCAATCCAGCAACGAGGGCTAAGCTTACCATGCTCAACACAGTGTCCAAAATGCGCGGGCAGGTCAAGAGTCCGGGCTACCCCCAGCCTGAGGGTCTCCTGGGGGAGTGCATGACTAAGTATGGACGGGATATGGGCGATGACAACAACTTTGGTAAGAACAGTGGAGGCAGTTAGATGATGAGATATACTGTAGGTGTACATTATGGTGTATGTTTGTTCAAAGGGTGCCCATGAATCTACTTAGCATAGAGCCAATGATTATTATTAACACTCCTCACAATGTCCCACACTCCCTAATGCTGGTATTTTGCATGTGTGTGTACTGCAGGTGGGGCTCTAGTAGACATTGGGGAGTCAATGAAGAGGATGGCTGAGGTCAAGGACTCTCTGGATATCGATGTGAAGCAGAACTTCATTGACCCACTGCAGGCAGTCGCTGAGAAGGATATCAAAGACATTCAGGTAGAATCAAAGAGGCAGTATGCTTCTGCACGTACAGGCCAGGCATTGACTAATGAGCTCTGCAGTCTGTGTGTCAGCTGCAATAGTGTGAAAAAAAGTAATTACTGTCCTGGTGCATAACTTCATATAATATCATCTGTGAAACGTCATCCTCCTCTTTCACCCCCTCAGCATCACCTGAAGAAGCTGGAGGGCCGCCGTCTCGACTATGATTATAAAAAGAAACGTCAAGGTAAAATCCCAGAAGAGGAGCTCAGGCAGGCCCTGGAGAAGTTCCACGAGTCCAAAGATTTGGCTGAAGTCTCCATGCACAACCTGCTGGAAACAGACGTGAGTAAGCTGTAGACTAATCCTACACACTTTGCATTGCAAATGACACATTGAAACCTACTGGACTTGTTTATAAAATGTGGTAAACACTGCAGTAACTCTTATTTTAACTACTGGTTGATCATTAGCTTTCAGTATAGTGACAGAAAAAAAATGCATTTAATGCAATCTCATACAATTATTGTGATGTGATTAAAAGCATTTATGGCTGAAGCAGATGGAGTTGAATTGGCATATTTTATTATGGTGCATTAATGCAGTGAATGAATTGTATGCACTTAAGAAATAGTTTGACAAACTCAAAATAGAGTGGTAAATTAAGAAATACAATTTACCCTAGATAATCACGATTAGAATTGTATGAAACATGGCAACCAAACAAAATAAAAAATGGATAATTCTTGTTAATGTGCCTCTAGAATAACCAATAACATTTATTGTAGCTAGTGTCTCTGTTTCTATTTGCATTAGAAATGCATGTTGCTTGCCGCTCACTGTCGCTTCTCAGCTTGCAAGCCACATGTTACCTGTTTAAGGACAGTATGTGTCAGGTGACATGCCTTGTTGTTTTCCACAGTGACTTGCAGTAGTGTGAGCTTGTCAAACCCGTTTGGCTTGTTTATCACTATTGTCATACCTGCCATTATGAATGAAGTCATTGTGGTAAACAACTCTGAAATAATGATACAGACTAATGGAATGATGGGTGCCGGGAATGCAAACGGTTAACCAGTAACGAATGCTCTGAAGGACCGCTGCTGTTTCCGTGTTTGGTCTCGTCCTGAAATAGTTTCTGTGTGCGTGTAGGTGGAGCAGGTGAGTCAGCTGAATTCTTTTGTGGAGTCTCTGCTGCAGTACCACAAGCAGGCCTCGCAGGTCCTGGAGGAGCTTTCTGACAAACTGAAAGAAAGGTCGGTGCCATGACTATTAGTGATGGCATGCATGTTGAGGCTGTGTCCTCTGGCTCGTGAAAAAGGATGATTCAGCTGTACCATGTTTCCTTTTACCCATCTGATTACAAGTAATGAATGTCAAGTAGCAGCAGATGAGTGCAAATTGCTTATTTTTTACTTCGATAGATTTAGATAATTATCTTTGGTTTTGTAGGCCCAGATAATTTGATATAATCTGCCCCCCCCTTCCCCCCAATACAGAAACAAAATATGAATTTTACTTTGGATTAAATGAAATAAAGTAGATTTGTTTTGCCTTTGACAGTTTACTTGTAGTTGTAGTAATTGGATTTTTTAACCTGCCTGTATCTAAATTGGTGCTTCCGCTACTTTGGAGCTAATAGATCGATACTCTGATTGTGTGCAGGGTGAATGATGCTCAGGCTCGTCCAAGGCGTGAATTCACACCCAAACCCAGACCAGCCTATGACTATGGAGAGGTAGAAAACTCCAACGGAGGATACTCACCATCTGCAACGACCCCTCCAGCTTACTCTGCCGGTAAACTTACTTTTGTAAATTTTGTGGGAGTGTGCTTGAGCGTCTGTGTGTGTGTGTGTGTGTGTGTGCGTGTATGTGTGTATATGTGCAAGGCCTACTCCCAAGAAGGCATGTGTGCAAGTCATAGACTGTATATAAAGATGGAAAACATGTCTCCACTTCCTCCCACTGTACAAATGTGAAGCCAAAATATCCTGGATACAAGAGCTGCCATCTTGACATTTTGACATCATTTGGAGCGAGAGGGCTGGAGCCGCGGTATTGAGGTCCTGCCCAAACACCCACTTGAGTCAATCACGAGCTGAACACGGCTGCATCTTGTTAGCGTGAGCCACCTAGCTGCTACGTTAGCACCACAGTAGCTGTTTGGCTAGAAAGACACAACAACTAACCATAATATCTCTATAAATACATGTATGATCAAATTGACACATGTACTAATACACAGACTAGTGACGGTTATAGAAAGTTAAAGTTACATCTCCTCTCTCATGCAGTTCCTGAGCCTCTGGCTCCATCTACTTCACTCAGAGCAGCTGTTAATCACAGCTGTCAATCATGACGTCTCACCCTTTTGTTATAGTATCAAATAACCAAATAAACCAAACTCATTAGAAATATGAACAAACATCAGCGTGATAAAAAGACAGAAACCATATTTCGGAAAAATATATTTGACGTATACTGTAGTTTTTAGTTTGGCCCATGTCGTATCCACCAACATGGAGGGGGCGGGATTTATGGCCTATACTGCAGCCAGCCACCAGGGGGCAATCAAGATGTTTTGGCTTCACTTTTGGGAAGCTGTCATGTCATCCATCTTTATATACAGTCTATGGTGCAGGTCCATCTCATTCTGAAGACTGATGTGTATTTCCTTCTGTGACATGAAGCAGCCCCAGCACAATATCCAGCCTTCCAAAGAACCTCCATCAAGAGCAGACCGTGTGAGTGAGACAGACGAAGATAACGTGTCACTTACACAGAACTAGAAAGTTTCACTACTTTCACTCACTCTGGCACATCTGTGTGGCAGAGAGGTGTATGCATGTCTGTGTGATGGTAATGTATTAACTGAATGGTGTTTGTTGGGTCTTCTGTGTCCAGTCTGTCAGGCTCCCAGAACAAGACGGGGCTTGTTAGAGTGTGAATATTACTCTGTCTGACCATGTCTGCAGATATATATAAATGTCAGCAAACCAAGTTCCAGCTTTGTTTGAAGTGATCAGTGACTGTGGTATTTTAATCAAAAGTTGTCAACCAAAATTGAAATTTTTAACAAAATAATTTTTTACCTGCAGTCATAGTTTTGCTGAATTATATGTATCTGTATGTATGTATGCCTGTTCACTAACTGATGAAGCTTCTGAACCTCAAGACAAAACATGATACATGGTTCATTTTATAGATATATTCAACTATCATTCACCTCCTCAGTCAAATGGGAGAAAATAAATGTCTTGGGCCTAAAACTTGAACATGGTCATTATGGTTGGAATAAAATAGTTGAGCTGTGGAACATGTCAGTACATTGATTTTGATCTTGAGTGTCAGAAGGATTATCTGTTACCAGACTGATGACTATAACATCTCCTGTTTTAATGACTTCCGTTTTATGGTCTATTCCAGAGTCCTATTGGAAAACATACTGGTGACAGGATATACTAATCTTATTGAAGGGAAATTACCAAATATTCTTTTCACTAACTGACAGTATTTGTTCTTTCTCCCTCCCTGCATCTCTCTATGTTTTGTGTCTCTCTCTGTAGCTGAGTCATGCTGTAAAGCCCTGTATGACTTCGACCCAGAGAACGAAGGAGAGCTGGGCTTCCGCGAGGGCGACATCATCACCTTGATCAATCAAATCGATGAGAACTGGTTCGAGGGAACCATCCGCGGCAAATCAGGATTGTTCCCCCACAACTATGTTGAAGTGGTAGTGCCTCTGTCACACTGAAAACAGCAAGGCAAGAGGGGAACAGCAGGATGGAGAGCATGGAAAGGGGGCGGTGGGGTGGTAATGGATTATCAACTCTCAATAACCAAAATATATCTTTTCTTTATTGTAATTAAAAGGTAAACATCGCAGGACAGGGACCTAATTTGTACCTAGGAGTTATTTGAGTAAAGTGCTTTTTTTTTATTCTGTCAAGATTTAATGGATTTCAAAGACGGAGGGATGTTCGGTCAGAAAAATGATGGCGTATTGTTTGGGTGCATTAACCATATAACGAGTATTTACATTCATTCTCTAAGCACCTGTGCACTTTGTACACTACACCTCCGTCACCGGGACTGATGAAGAAAGATCTGTAATGACATGTCCAGCAAACACTAAGAAGTGCAACTACTCTTTTCTTATATTCTTAACCTATTTTCTATTCACAAGATGACATTTCTTGTTCTATGTATTGTTCATATTGGTACTGCACACATGCATGTATATGCATGCATTTCTCCAAACACTGTTTTCTACACTCCCAGTTTTCACTCCTGTGCCTTTGGGCTTTAGTACTGTTGTCATCGTGGACTAGCTAGAGCCAACATGGAGGACTGGCTTCCTTCTGTTTATGTTTGAGACTATCCAACACTGCCATCTGCTGGTCCTAAAGATCATTCTTAGCTATTGGCACTGTCATACGGCCTCTATTATATCTTTCCAAATCCACCTTGAGTGGCTTGTCTTATGTTTTAGTATGGATTTTTTTCTCTTCCAAATATATATATATATATAACTTAAAAAATAGCTGGAGCCAGTCAGCAGGTAACATCGACTGACTGCTGTATTAACTTTTTTCATTTAATTCACCTACAGTCCTTTCCAATGTTTCTCAACACACTCCATTCTCTTCTCTTATAGCTGATCCACACATTGGACGAGACTGCCGTTTGTCATTAAAAGGAAACATTTTTACATCCTCATGCGCGCAATGCTGTAAATCAACTTAAATGTTTGAGACGATTATACGCAAACATGTTTTCCCTTTTATTTACTTCACATTTTAAACAAGTAAAGCAGACATCTGTTTCCATTTCAGTGCAGCCCACAACAGTGCAACCAAATATTTTGCAGGAATACACCAAAGCCATAATAAGCGTCCTTCAGTTCCTCTATTTTCTCAGGCTGTATTGATGCTGCTGGCAGTGTCGCTCACAATGTTTTGTGGGCTTTTTAACCCAACTGTTTGTCGATGAATTTTCAGTCTGTGATTTGCTTTCCCCCACAGTGCTGGGGTAAGCTTGGCTTTAGTATTCTAACCAATAATTTGGAGCATGGAAATTAATCTGATGTGTGTTGGGTGTTTTTGTACCTGCCTCAGTTTTGAGGCTGAAACTGTGCACCAGGCCTGACATAAAATGCTCCATAACTATCTCCAAACTATTGTTACTAATAATGAGGAAGGCCTGTGCACAATAGCCAGTTTCAGTTTCAATTAAGTCTTTTACAAGCTGACTATGAACTGTGAGGGTTTGTGCTGCTCACTAAAAGACCCAACTTTCTCCTCTTGTCATGATCCCCTTGTTAGACCGCCTCCCGTCCCACTCATCTCTCCCATCTCTGTTAAAACTGGGAGCGGAACAGACAGGTCTTTTCAGCAGGGAAGGGCACACAGCAGTGGATTATGCCCTCCCTCCCCCACTGCTCTTTATTCACCACCTGCCCCTGTACCCCTGCCCCCTATCTTATTATCTGCCCCATCCCAATCCCATTGTGCCTCTGGAGTCTCCTGGTCCACTGCTGGAATAATCTCCTCATTGTTATCATAGTATGTGCCTCTTAAATGTAATGTTTTGCATGTCTCCTATGTTATTCATGTTATGTATAGGACCAGGGTCCTTCAGCTGTGCTGAGCAGCAACTGTGTGGTTCAGGTGTGGGTTTACATGCCTCATTACACTAAATGAAAAGCCTGGAGTTTGAGAGGGGAGAAGAGGGTCAGGGGTTCAGGTTGAGCTATTATACCGCTTGTATAATATTGATGGATGATGTGGAACAAAGGGCTAGGATCAATTTTTGTGTGCCGCTGCTGTCACATCTGAAATAGTTGTTCGAATGCTGCGGCTGACATTTATGCAAACACTACATCCTGTGACGGCTCGTTAAGTGTCTCAACTATGCAATATTGACGAATGAAGTATTACCAGACTTTAAAGCTTTATTTTACTATGCACAATCTTAAAGGAATTTGTCTGTGTTAAAATGTAAACTGCTTTGCATGTGTCTTCATTACAGCTTTCTGTGTCTTACGCAACGCCTTATTTTTGTAACTGTGACACTGTGGGGAGGCTAAAAGTGGGATTATCCTGGATTATCTTTAGGATATATGGATTACCTCTGTACTAAATGTAATCTTCCATGTATTGTATATTTTTGTCAGTATGTAAAAGGGGAATGGATGCTGCATTCGCTTTCTTCAAATAAATATGATATAATTTGGCATCCCAGTGTGTCTTTACAGCCCTGCAATTTAATGTTTTAAATTTATACAATTTAATGATAAACTGAAAATATCACACAGGCATAGGATCATCTCTTTTTAACATGCACCTGATTCTTATTTAAATCCATCTCTTGATATTTGCTCAATAAACATCTCTAATATTTGCAAACATTTATCCCCCAACCATCCAATTTCTAATCTGCACAGCCACCCGTGTGCATGATCCCCAGACGCAGCCGGCTACACCAGCCAGCTGTTGGATTATTGCCACAGCACTATCTCATAGGAGGAAGGCGTGTCACTCCCCTGAATTGCTCAGCGCCCCTTTGTCCTCGGTCGGTGCCCAGCCAACGACACTCATGGCGGCTGCACCCGTCAGGCAGCGCTCCGGGCCGGGGGGACCTCGGGCGCAGCTCCCGCCCTGCTACTACGAAGCGTACCTGGAGAAGCGAGGACCGAAAGAGAAGGTAGGCTCGGCCGGCCGGCGCAGTGCCATGTTGTTTCCAATGCATGCAGTGTGTTGGTGGTGGTGGACAGTGTGAGCTGCACACCGGCTGATGATCCCCCTCCATTCCCAGGGAGCTGCTGTCAATTTCCTTATTGTGTGTTAAAATGGGCGAGGCGAGCCTGTACTGGTGCTGCTGGTTTGGAATAGCTTCACATGATAGGGGATCACAGATTTGTTGTGCTGTTATGTCTGGCTTTTGCAAGAATCTGGTGCATCAATTTATGAACGAATAGCTACTTATGAATCGTGGATTGGTGTCAAAACATTGCATCACTTGCACTGTTTGTGGCTTAATAACTAGGCATCTGTGTCACATCACATGCAGCATGTCAAGCATTTTAATCTTCCAGAATTCAATGCTTACTCAGAAATACTCTTCTTTTGACATCCTGATCCCTGAAGCAACCTCCATCAATAGCCTGCAAAGTTGCATACAGTAAAATTGAAAATATTCCTCAATAACTCTTTTGCATGTTTTTATTTATAAAGGCTATAAGGTGATAAAATACATAATGGTATACCCTCCCCCCACCCTCTCATTAGGCTCATTATTATGCAATAGAGACATGTAATGTGAGCCCGGCTCAGGTGCAGGATCCATGGCCACAGATTGACAGCAGCTGTGGCTCACTTCCTGTTCATCTCTTGGGACAGGAAATGTGGGGGTGATAAAAGGGAAATATCCATTACACACACACACACACACACATGTGAAAAACAACAGCAGCGTATTCTCTTATTTAACACGTCTGCTTATTCCTGTGTGTGGCAGGCGTCCAGGCGACTGTGGACCTGCCTGTGTGGGAATTCTTTGTATTTCTTCAATAATGCCAAGGACAGTCATGTAAGTTTCAGACTGTATATATTTTATATATTTTTTTTTATTGTCTGCATCATAGTGTGTTGATACTGAAACGTGTGTGTGTTACAGTATGTGGAGAAGCTGGACCTCAGTGGGTTTGTGTCCCTGAAGGACGACTGCAGCCGAGACAGAAACCTGGAGGCAGCCAGACTCATCCTGCGCATGAAGGATGGAGAGACCAAACTCACAGTAATGCACATACATACACACATATATTCATTATAATTATCACTTTTTTTGCAAGGTGTAACAGTGCTGATGTCTTTTCCAGGCCCCTAACTTGGAATCAAGGGAGCTGTGGAAAGGTTTCCTCTACGCCGTTGTAGATGTAAATATTCATCTTTTGCATCCCTTCATCCATCTTTTCTATCTCTTTTGTGCCGTCTTAAACATATCCTCCCCTCTGTCTCCAATCCCAGCTGAATGTACCGTCCTGTCTCACGTTGCTGCCGGGCCAGCTGCAGATGCTGAAGGAGGTGGTGGACAAAGAAAGGTCCAGGCGGAGAACTCGCACTCCCACGCGTGCTCCTCCCTCGCCCCTCTCCGTGCCTTTAGTAGGAGAGATCCCACCGTAAGATCCCCTTGAGAGGATGCTCTGTAGCTATAGTAGTGTGTAGGTATGACTGTATTATAATCATTATTTAATGTGTGTGGCATGCAGGTGTTTTCGACCGGTGTCTCGAACAGAGGCTGAAGTCCTTCTAGAGAGACACCCAGACTGTGGCAACATGCTGCTCCGTCCAGGCAGAGATGGATGCTCATTGGCTGTCACTACTCGGCAGGACCTCAACGGGTAAAACACCTGCTGAACATCTGGGCACCATAGCTGCAAATACAGTCACACACAGCATTCACTGCAAAATGTTATAAGTGTTCGGTTTCTCTCTCTTCTGCTCCAGGTCAGTGTTCAGACATTACCGTGTGACCCAGAGGGACCAAGGTGGTTATGTCATCGATGTAGAAAATCCTGTGAGTGTTTAATACGTGCAGATACACTTAACATTTTACAACATTTCTTAAGGTGGAATTATTCTGTCTAAAGTATTATTATAATTGACTTACTCATGAATGTGTTTGTATGGGAGAAACCTCCAGTTAGGGACGGATCGGTCCAACTTTTTCACTCCAGATACAGATTCCAATACTTTAATTCAGGTATCTGCTGATAGGCATGAACTGATCCAATACTAGTGCTCTCTTTTCCCAGATATATAATCTGTGTACCTCTGCACTGAAAACTTGAGTCCACGGCTTGTCGAAACTGATGTGATTGATTGCAAGAACACATAATATTAAAACAACACTATTAAAGGTACAGGGTCTAGGATTTGGTGGCATCTAGTGGTTTTATCTGTCTAATGCACTACTGTCAGAATATAGTGACCATTTTATAAAAAATAACTTAACATAATCATATTTGGACAAAGTTACCGACTGCAGCTCTAACAAACCAGCAGCTTTAGGCGTGTAACACAACGGGTTCCCTCTTCCAGATTCCCTGTGCTACACTTCACGAGGTCATCAACGCTCTGGTGGAGAAGACGGCAGGAACTCTGCAGCCTTTCCTGTTGGAGGAGCCTTATGAAGAGAATATCAGTGAGGCGACTATGCAGCACACACATATACTCTCAAGATTATTTTTGTTATCTTCCTATGCGTTTTCTTAGTAAGTATGAGCAATGAGGCTGACCATTTTAAATTCTGTTTGTGTCATCAGCATACGTTTCCGCCAACGATGAGAACGGAGAAAGGATCCTCCACACTGCCCCCACCAGCCCACTGCCAAAGGCTCCTGCCCTGCCTCCAAAACAAGGTTCGTCTCTGTCACTTAAACCACATGCAGACAGACGCAGACAGACAGCAATATGCTATGCTCTGGCTCTATCTATTTGGCGTGGAGAGGAGATCGTGTTGCTCTGGCTCTATCTGGAGTGGAGAGGAGATTGTGTTGCTCTGGCTCTATCTGGAGTGGAGAGGAGATTGTGTTGCTCTGGCTCTATCTGTTTGGCGATGCCGGGAAGCTGCTTGACATCCTCCTGAATCCACTTCTCACATATGTTCACATTATATGTATTATTTTTTGTCATATGGATTGTCTATGTTGTATTTTTTTATTATGTTGTTACTCTGTAAACACGACATCTATTGCACATCTGTCCATCCCGGAAAGGTTTCTTCCATTTTTTCTTTTTTCCCTGTTAAAAGTTTTTTTTTGGTGGGGAGTTTTTCCTTACCTGATGAGAGGGTCGCACTGTAAAGGACAGAGGGTGTCGTAAAATTGACTTGACTTGACAATAATGATCACTGCTTTTATTCTGGCGCAGATCGTTGGCCCAGCAGCCCCCTGTCCAGGTCTCCCGCCCCCGACCGCCGGATCCTGACCTCCTCAGTGCCGGCCTCGCCCACCAACCCGATGAGACGACTCATCCTCTCCCCTTCACCTCTCGCACAGTGTGAGTGAGACGATGCAGATCTAGAAACACGTAGAGACCTAATGTACATAAAAGACACCTAACATGATGTGCGATCGTCTCTGTCTTTCCACAGCACTCAATGAGGAACTGAAAATGAAGCTGGAGAAGAGACGAGCCAGTCAGGAGTGATTCACTCATCATACGGAACAACCTCCTATCACAGCAATCTTCAGTGCCAAACTCCTTCTCACCGCAGCTATGTATTCATCCTGTGCCTTCTAGGTGGAAGACAAAGGACTACAAATACCGCCGTAGGGATGCACAAAATGTTGGACTTTAAGATGGTTAAATGGACTCTGGTTAGACTGGATGGTAAACACTGGATTAGGTTCATAAAACCTCGTAAAACGCTGCCTGCCTTGGTTGGGGTAACAATCCACTTGTGCTTTGTCCACTCGCATAAAGCTGTTTACAAGCTGTCTCTGAGCAAAGAAATAATGCCAAAACAAATTCTTGAGTCTACACTGAATCAATATGACTGGCAGCTAAAAAAGAGAGCACCGACACATTCAGGACCACCAACTGAGCCTGGTGTTTTCTCGTCTGAGCTGCTGATGTTACTGCTGCAACACTGGAGACTAAGAACAAACAAACCATAGACTGCCAAGATCAACAAACTCTGACCTGAGACCTGAGACACTTTATCTGCTCTGAAAGTAAAATAAGCCAAGCATGCTCAGGTTTCGGCTCAGCAATTCTCTTCACTCACCTCATCACATGTAACATGACTGAAAAACAAAAGAAAAAAATCGTCTGTGAATACAGTCGAGCTCGCCCGAAACTGAAAACTGCACAATCTCTGCCTGCTGCTCGTGAGCGCCATTTGTGATTGATAAGCAACCATTAATGTATTGTTGATTCAACTCAACTTTAACTGTACTGTTGGTGCTTATTTTGAAGTGTTTCCTTATTCTCTGCTACTGTGTTCGTGCTACTGTATGGTGCTATGAATCACCAATCTCCAGGTGATTTCTGTTCCTCTTCCAAGAAAATCAATCTACTGTATTCATATGTGAGAGTGCCCTCTAGTGAAACGGCTGTCAACTAGAGGGACAGAAACCTCATCAGCACAAAGTCAAACACTTTGCAGACTGAACCTGGCAAAAACGTTTGGCTTTTATCACAGTATTACACCATTTCTCTACCTTTTAATGACAAAATGATAATTTATTACAGGTCTAAAGGTGCCTAAACAATAGCAACATTTATTTCTACATTGACATTTATTTATGTCGAGTAGATTTGAAATGGCAAACTGTGATCAACTGACTCATAAGTGTCCTCTTTGTCCTCAATGAACAGTTTCTTGTATGTTTGTACATGATGTGTCGTGTCTACTTGATCACTATCAACGAATAGTGTTTGTTAGATATCAAGGGCATTAAATGGTTTTGCATGGATGTTGGATTTGTCCTTGTTGTGAATTGATAGCTTGTGCTTTCTCAAAGATGAACCACTTCTTTGTTTCAGGCTGTTGGGACTCAGTCATTGATTAAAACCCTGAGTGACAACTGGATGAATGAGGAAATTAGATGATGTTGGAATTAATCAATACTATGAGTTAATCAAAGAAAGATAGAAGAAAAGAGAAAATGTGTCAGCAAACTTGGTAAAAGTCCAAGTTATTTTTTTAACCTTAGGGTTAGTGTTATTTATTTTAGTTTTCCTTATTCCTTCAGTTTAGAAAATCTACCATGATCTCAAACACTTTTAGTAAATATATATCCATGTTTAATGTTTTAAAATTAGATTATTTTCATCATTCCAGTGATACAGCTTTGCTCATTTAATTCTGAAACAAGGAAAAGTATTAGTTTGGTGGCCTTTCCTCTAGAGCAGTGGTTCCCAAGCTGGAGGGCGGAGACACGCCAGACATGGGCCCAGAGCTATAAAAGGGGGGCGAGGCGAGGCTAAATATTAATGATGCATGGTCCAGCATGAACACATTCAAATCTCTAATCTAATTGGGTCAATTTGCATAAAGAATACACTTCATTCAAGTGTTTGTCCTCATATTCCCTTGGACTAATTCCTTGTGAGGACAGTGCTCAAAGTTAATAGCACAAACATTGATTTTCATCAACATTGCATTCTGGCATTAACCAAGAAATGTAGGAAAGTTAACCCCTGGCAGCATGCAATCTGTACGTGCTGTTTCTCATCAACAAATGTATTAAACATTTATTTCACTACAGGAAAAACGTATATTAATAACCTGTTCTACTTGCAACAACCTATGGTGTATTCTCCGAAACCTCATAACTTGCGCGTGAGTAGTACCTGTAAACGTATCATAGGATAATGTTACTGATAATTGTTACTGTCGTGTACATAATGATCTAAGAGAGTATTGCTGTTAGTTTTAATGGGGCCACGTCACTTTGACACCAGAGTTTGCACTGATCTTGTTTAATGTCAGGTTTTTATCTGAGCGTGAGTCAAATTTTTAAGGAGGAAACAGGAGTGGTTTTTATATGTGTTGGTTTTGTTTGTGAATAAGACGTCTGCACAAAAACTGGCCTGGGAGGGCTTGAAAATATTTTTTATCTACAAAAGGGGGGCCCTGCAGAAAAGGTTTGGGAACCACTGTTCTAGTGGAAACTTGAGTCCAATTTGAAATATCAGTACCAATACCCATTTCCCTTGTATTGCAAAATTCAATTTCCCATTTTGTTTTTTTCATATAGGGAGAGCTAACCCACCTTTTTGTTTTTTTATGTGAATGGTATTTTTTTAACTATTTATTTTGTATTTCGGCTTTTCTCTTGATTTGTGAAATTTGAAAACTGAAAATATGTTTTTAAAAAATCTGACAAAAAAAACAGTAAATACATCCGTTATGTAAGATGGAGGACTTGATGTCCACACCATAGAAATACAATAATTAAAAAAAACATTAGACCCAAGATGTGCTTGATTTGGCCTGTCAAAAATGTAGGGGAGAGACACAACAGGTGAACATAGGTACAACCCAATTCAGTCCATTCCATTTTTTACTGTTATTGTTGTAATAAATACGTTTGTAGAGCTCATAAGAATGTTTTTGCTGATATTGTGACATAGATGTGGCCGTTTTTTATTATTCTTGCATTTGGTTGCACTGTACCATAAGCCTGTGCTGTGGACAAAATAACAGAAACAGATTTGGATTGCATATTTCTGCAGAAGGCTATGTTATATCAACCACATCTTTTTTTTTTATATAGTATTTTTAATTAAGAAAAAAATATTATTCACACATATTTAACACAGAGCATTTTCAATTTTCTCCAACCTCCCACTGCCTGGACAAAATAACGTATAGTAACATAGCTACACAGGGAATGATGGTGCAAAATTAAGTAAATAAATAAATACAAATAACTAAATAAAATAATATAAATAAGTAAAAAGCAAAATAAATGAATAAATAAATACAACAAAAATGAAAGTATCAACCACATCTTTTTTTTAATAATATTTTTATTTAAGAAAAAGAATATTATTCACACATATTTAACGCAGAGCATTTTCACTTTTCTCCCACCTTCCACTGCCTAGACAAAATAACGTATAATAACATATCTACACAGGGAATGATTAAGTTATAAGATTTTTTTTTTTAAATAAACAAATAAAATAATGTAAATAACCAAAAGCAAAATAAATTAATAAATAAATACAACAAAAATGAAAGTGTCAACCACATCTAACATCTAATGACACTACTATATTTCATAAATAAGTATTAGTATATGTCTAAGTAGTATGAATGAAAACACTGGCTGAAACTAACTTGTGTGTGTGAATATTATTATTATTATTATTATTATTATTATTGTGTGTTATTATTATTATTATTGTGTGTGTGAATATTATTCACACATATTTAACACAGAGAATTTTCACTTTTCTCCCACCTCCAACTGCCTGGACAAAATAACTTATAATAACATGATATGTGTGAATATTATTGAGTGTGAATATTATTGTGTGTGAATATTATTATTATTATTATTATTATTATTATTATTATTATTATTATTATTAATATTATTATTATTATTATTATTATTATTATTATTATTATTATTATTGTGTGTGTGAATATTATTCACACATATTTAACACAGAGAATTTTCACTTTTCTCCCACCTCCAACTGCCTAGACAAAATAACGTATAACATAATATGTGTGAATATTATTGATTGTGAATATTATTGTGTGAATATTATTATTATTATTATTATTATTATTATTATTATTATTATTATTATTGTGTGTGTGGATATTATTCACACATATTTAACACAGAGAATTTTCACTTTTCTCCCACCTCCAACTGCCTGGACAAAATAACTTATAATAACATGATATGTGTGAATATTATTGAGTGTGAATATTATTGTGTGTGAATATTATTATTATTATTATTATTATTATTATTATTATTTTGTGTTATTATTATTATTATTATTAATAATAATAATAATATTATTATTATTATTATTATTATTATTATTATTATTATTATTATTATTATTATTGTGTGTGTGAATATTATTCACACATATTTAACACAGAGAATTTTCACTTTTCTCCCACCTCCAACTGCCTAGACAAAATAACGTATAACATAATATGTGTGAATATTATTGATTGTGAATATTATTGTGTGAATATTATTATTATTATTATTATTATTATTATTATTATTGTGTGTGTGGATATTATTCACACATATTTAACACAGAGAATTTTCACTTTTCTCCCACCTCCAACTGCCTGGACAAAATAACTTATAATAACATGATATGTGTGAATATTATTGAGTGTGAATATTATTGTGTGTGAATATTATTATTATTATTATTATTATTATTTTGTGTTATTATTATTATTATTATTAATATTATTATTATTATTATTATTATTATTATTATTATTATTATTATTATTATTATTATTATTGTGTGTGTGAATATTATTCACACATATTTAACACAGAGAATTTTCACTTTTCTCCCACCTCCAACTGCCTAGACAAAATAACGTATAACATAATATGTGTGAATATTATTGAGTGTGAATATTATTGTGTGTGAATATTATTATTATTATTATTATTATTATTATTTTGTGTTATTATTATTATTATTAATAATAATAATATTATTATTATTATTATTATTATTATTATTATTATTATTATTATTGTGTGTGTGAATATTATTCACACATATTTAACACAGAGAATTTTCACTTTTCTCCCACCTCCAACTGCCTAGACAAAATAACGTATAACATAATATGTGTGAATATTATTGATTGTGAATATTATTGTGTGAATATTATTATTATTATTATTATTATTATTATTATTATTGTGTGTGTGGATATTATTCACACATATTTAAGGCTATTTCTGTGCAGGTGCAACATTATTATAAGGAACATGATGATAATACCAGACCCCATGCAGGAGGACAGACCGCTCCCACAACACACCACTAGGTAACGTTAGTCCATCACTCCTGCTAGTACATGTTGCTCAAACTCAAGTAACAAAACAAAAAAGCGTGCCAACCCTTGAGAACACCCTCCAGCATGCTTTTATCTTCAACCTCGCCCACCCTGGATCATCTGTGTCCTCCTCCACGTACAGATAACAGTGTATATATAATATGAAGACTTGATCAGACGTGAGATCAGCGCCTTCACGTTACTCCACCTCAACGGCAGTTTGAACGTAACCTGCGGGGCCAAACGGAGCAGCGGAAGCAAGCAGCCATTCAAACACCTCTTCACCGCGGGGATGTGAGCGCTGAGAGACCCTCTAGTCTCTAACAATAACGGAGGACCGCTGTGATTTTGAGACTTTGAGAGAGAGAGGGAGGAAACCAACAGAGACAGACCTGCTTTTCTGCGGTCGGAAGTTTAGAGAAGTTGAACCTGTTGTTAAACAACTTGAATCTTCAGTTGAACGTCTCCGCCGCGGACGTTAGAGACGTTGGAGACGTTAAAGACGTTAGAGACGTTAGTAACGGCTGTGAGTGGAGGACTTCTTAACACTCCTCAACCGTTTATAAATAGTATTAGTTCGTTTTTACTACCAGTCTGTTAGTTAATGAAGACGTAATGGTTTAGTTAATTACACTTAAACAGGTGTTGGGACTATTTTTTAATGGAATCCTCCGCAGTCTTGGGCGTGTCAGTGAGCAGGTAAGTGATTAACTTTGATAGGTGTGTGTTGACGGTTAGTTAACTAACTGCTTGAGCTCGTGCATTTTCACCATTTTTTTTTATGGAAATGTGAGCTTAAAACTGTATTATATGTAGTAAAAGTAACTTTAAATAACAGATTACACTCTAAATAAACTAAAACAAACTCACAAGCTTACTCTTAAATTGCCCTAAACTGCATTTTTGACTGATTTCAGAGTCACTTTAACACGTCAAGACGAAAGTTTACGCACTTGCCGACGGGGTTGCTAGGGGGGGGGCATTTTTTGGCGCATAAATGTATAAACAGTACATGTGTGTGAGTGTGTGAGTGTGTTTGCAGGCAGATGGGTGTTGAGTGACGCTGTGCTTTTGGCCCAAGGGCCAAATATGTCAAACATCTTATCAGGGCTGCATTCTCTGACATGCCGCAGCTCATCAGTCAAACACAGCACACCTCTCTTGGGGAAAGAAGAAGCAGCTACAGTACACACCCACTCAGCAGCAGCATGGTTACTAGAGAGAGAAACAAGCAACCAGGTTTATAGAAACAAGCCCAAAAGAAGCAACTCTCTCCCTAAAAAAGCTCAAAACAAGCGACCTTACCTATCTACCTACCACAATACGAGAGAGAGGTGGCCACTTGATCACTTCATATATATGTATGAATTATTTTGGATTGCATGCATTTCATTGCATTTTTTAATACATTTTTAGCTTGTAACTTTACATTTTTCTTGTCAACTAAACTTAAAGTAGAACATTTTATTTAATTTGTTGTATTTAATATTTAGCTTGTACCTTTACATTTTTCTTGTCAACTAAACTTAAACAAGTTGAACATTTCATTTAATTTTTGCATTGGATTTTTAATCAATTTTTAGCTTGTAACTTTAAATTTTTCTTGTCAACTAAACTTAAAGTAGTAGAACATTTTATTTAATTTTTGTGTTTAATTTTTAGCTTGTAACTTTACATTTTTCTTCTCAACTAAACTTAAAGCGACTGTTTGTAAGAATCAGAAATTGGTTGTAACAGCAACACCTGTGGCCGTTAAGTCAACGAAAGTCAGCGTGTGCTCGCTCTAAATAGACACGAACAAGCATCACTCAAAACAGTGAGGCGACACACGTCAGCTAAAACCACAATATCACTCTATATTTCACCTGCTTGGCAGTAATGTTAGCTGACCAGACGAAGGTCTCTCCATGAATCACTGCTGATCCTAGTGCTTTTCCTGCCTCAGCCTCCCGACCCCGGTCAGAAGGAACAGGGGAGACACTGGAGTTTAGGTCGGAGACGATAACGTTTCTCGCTGCGGAGTCCCGTCACTTCACAAGACACGGGTAAACCTCTGTTGGTCTGGAGGAGCTGCAGCATTTATTTCTGCGCAAACGTCCACTGTACATTCACTAGATATTCTCAGAGCTAAACTAACTCTTCTGCAGTGTGTAGTGTGCGCGCATACACGTGTGGAGCGAAATAGCGAGAACGAGCGCGGTGTGTGACTGAAGGCAAGCAGGCAGAGCAGCAGAGTACAGCTGGCAGGTAGCGGAGCAGAGAACCGCAGAGACCAAAGCTACGGTCTCCCCCGCGTCCTCCGACCGCGCCCAACACTGTTTTGCAAGACGTGCTTGACTAGATATATAACTTTGCGGTTTTGATGCTTCCGTGTAGTTTGTGTTTGAGTATGAGTCTGAACAGCGTAGCGACACGCGAGCGCGCATGGGACACCGACCCGGATTGATTTATACGTATAAGAAGTTACAAACAGTCCCTTTAAACAAGTTGAACATTAATTTAATTTTTCCATTTTCCTTTTGCAAAGACCATGAATCCAATGTCGGTAAGCCTCTTTAAAGAGAACGGTGCTGCGTTTCTTTTATGTTTTTCAGTGCTAGCATGTTGAATCAGATCGGCATGATGTGCTTGTATATCACACTTACAATTAAAACAAACTGTTGAAGAAACGGTATTTTCTGTTTAATTTATAAGGGACATCTAATGTTTTATACTTCTGGTGAATATAATCCAATTAAACTTACAGTTATTTCCATATATGTATTTTGTATTTAGTAACACTGCTGGACAAAATCATAGAAAACAAAAGCTGTTAGTGTAATTAAAAGCAAAGCATGCCCTGACACAAGTCACTATGTTGGTAAACTGTTGGTTTGACAACATCCTTACCACCAGTTATGTGGTAAGGATGTTGTCAACTGAACATACACCCTGTCGTTGTTTGTGAAACGGCTCTTGCAACGACTTTGGTGCAAGAGCTCCTCTCTCATGTGCACCAGCCTTTGGCTCTCTCTGTGAATCTCTCATTGTGTGCTTGTGTTTGGTGCTGCAGGAGAGCTGAAGTTGACATCCCTGCACCCTGCTGAATGCCTTTCACAGCGCTGCATTAACATCACTATGGCACTGACAGATTTACTGCCGCGTTGACTTTAGCTCACTCTGCCCTTTCTGGCTACTCTTTTGCTTTGTTTTTTCCACTCACTTTTGTTTTTATCACACCTTATAAATGTTTCTCTTCACATGTCTTTTTCTTGTTTGTTTTTTGTCATGTGTTTTGCTGTACATATTTGAAGCTTCTTTTCTGCCAGGTCTCATGTCCGGTGAATTGATTGTGATATCCATACAACCTTGTGTCTTTCAGCTCTCCTCGGCATTGTTTCTTTGGTCTGTGCCATCCATCTCATCATGGACAGCCTGCTGAGCGGGGCCAGTAAAGGGGCCAGTGCCCTTCAGTCAGCACAGACCTCATCACGTCATAGATGCTGCTCACTGTCTCTACCCTTGTATGAGTGACTATTAAGGAAACAATAAAGCTTAAATTCCTCTTTAGTTTGAACAAAAGAGCCATGCATCCGCTGCTGCCCCTCTGTGTCTTTTGGCTGCTGCCCCTGGCCTTGACGCAAGAAAACGCACCGCTGGTCTGCATCCCCCGCAGATTTGTGCCCTACCATGGTGAGTGTTGATGTCTGTCTTGTGTAACCTTGGCTTACCATGTGTCATCACGTGATGAATCATATGGTTTGAGTAAGTTTGGGCTTACTTATTACGAAAACCGTGTGGTTGCCGAGTTAATCAGTCATGTTCCGTCTCTAGGGGACAACGCCCACCTGTTTCACGAGGAAGGAGTGTTCAACTACTCCACCATGCTGTTGAGAGAAGATCTGGGCCTGCTATTGCTGGGTGCCAGGGAAGCGGTGTATGCTCTTGACCTCAACGACATCTCCAAGAAACTTGCTTCAGTAAGAACACCGATGTTAACAATGCAGTTAAGGCCAATTCTGTTAGCATTAGATTGACATTTCATATCACGGCTTTCTTGGCCCGGGGCTAAGAAATCTTAAAGAGTAAACTTGTGTGTCGTGCCAGGCTGCCTGCGAGCCTTGGCAGACAAACAGCTTTGCACTACAATTAAAGACATTTTACACTGTCACTAAAAATTCACTCAACACATACTAAAACCAACCAGCTCTACTGGAAGTTATTTGCTGATTTCAGCTGTTATACCTCCACTTCAGTTACATTTGCAAGTACATTTTACTTTCCTAGCAACTGCTTTGTTTCCTCAATGAAGGGTATAAATTGTTAGAGGTAACAACAAATAAATAGTGATGTTTTATTATGGATAAAGATAAGATGTTATTGATCCCTTGCTACCTGGTAGTATATATATAGTAAAAACTACAAGCAATGTACTTATGAATGCATCAGTAATTATAATTCAATAATATAATGTTCTGAAGAGAGAGCTATATGAGTACATTTACTTTTGATATATTTTTGACTCTAATGACAATGTACTTTTACATAAATAACATTTTGAATGCAGGACTTTTGGGGGAATCTACTGGCAGAAATAGAATATAATATTCAGAACTATGTTTTCATTAGTGTATAATCACCTGAAGAATCGTTGTGTTTTCATTAGCTTAGAATGAGCTCTTCATATCTACATAGGGAGCGGGTCCTCTTCACAGAGTCCGCCGTGTTTCTCCACCAGCTTTCTACAGTAGCCCAGAACGGACGAACCAAACACTGGCTCTAGAGAGAGCCTTTCACGTTTTCATGTTACCTGAAGGCCACCGTAGTTCTCCAACACGTTTGTGAAACTACGGTAATGTGAGCCGCTGAGTGCAAAACCGTGGTACCGCCAGCCGCCCGTGTGACTTCCGTTGCTCCTAAAGTATTGTTATTATGGTAACGGTGTTACCACAGTTTTGCACTCTGCGGCTCACGTTACCGCATTCTTGGAAAGAGAGGAGTGAGTGGAGGGGTACTCAGCGGGTTGCAATATGCAACCACTACACTAGATGCTACCAAATCCTACATATTGCACCTTTTAAAGCAAAAAAAATCGTAGTACTTCTCCCACCACTGTCTGGTAGCCTGATGGTAAAGGTGAATATCACTCATCACATACTGTCTCTGGTTCGACTCCAGCTGGGCACCTTTGTTGCATGTCATACCTGTCAAATAGCTGTCAAATAAAGGCATGATAAATGCCAAAAGATACAACAGAAAAACACATCAACTTGAAAAACAGAAACATTTAAAAACTAAATTTGTTTTTCACTCTTTTAGGTTAAATGGGAAGTGACGCAACAGCAAGAAGATGAGTGTAAGAAAAAAGGAAAAGATCCTGAGGTGGGTCCCTTTTAGCTTTTGCTATTTCAAATGTATTGCATATTGAGCAGATGTAGTCATTGCTTTTTAAAAATGCATTTACAGACGGAGTGCAAGAACTATATCAGGGTCATGCATCAGACGGAGGATAACAGGATGTATGTGTGTGGAACCAATGCGTTTGATCCCGAGTGTGATTACATGGTGAGATGAATTCAGAGCCACAGTGCTGCTTGTTTATCTCAATTCATATTCCGTGCTGTATAAAGTTTTTTACATCAAAATCATAGTGTGTGTGTATGTGAAATAACTGTAGAATTTAAAGACTTTGAAAGTTGCAGCGCCTCTGTGTTTGTCTGTGCAGTCGTACGCAAATGAAAAGCTGACTCTTGAGAAGAAAGCAGAGGATGGCAAAGGGAAGTGTCCATTTGATCCTGTCCGGAGTTATGCCTCCGTCATGGTTGGTGAGTAGCAATTATACAACAGATAAGAAACTGAGGAAGAACAGTTAATATAGCAACATTTTTTAAATTTGTATCTCTGTGTCTGCCGTCGTGTCTTCCCAGAAAACAACCTATACTCCGCCACTACAACGAACTTCCTGGGTTCTCAACCCGCCCTGTCGCGCAGCTCTCCTGTCATACGCACTGAGTTCAAGAGCTCCTGGCTTAATGGTAAGACGTGATAGTATGTCATGTGTTTTTTGCAAGATGCTACGTTCATGCGAGGGCTTCACTGTCTCTGTACTGAGGTGAAGTGTTTCACCTTGATGATTTGCTTAGTAGCTCAGTCAGTGTTGATGTTTTTTCCTTCTTTCTACGCCAGAGCCCAACTTTGTCTCCATGGCTCTGATGCAAGAGAGTGACCTAAGCGTGGAGGGAGACGATGACAAGGTTTACCTGTTCTTCAGCGAGAAAGCTGTGGAGTGGGACTGTTTCAGCAAACTGGTTGTTTCCCGCGTGGCCCGTGTCTGCAAGGTGAAAAAGAGTTCATCCTGTCCTGAATGCACGTATTTGTCGCAGCTGTATTTCCCAAGACGACAGTAACATATAAACAGCACTTCCTCAGTTGCGCTCTTGCCGCCCTTTCCGCAGCTTGATTGGGCATCCCGTTTATCTTTGTGTTTTTCCACTTGTCAGTGTGGCATTATGGGGTCTTTCTGTGCTCACAGGGGGATATTGGAGGCCAGAGGACCTTGCAGAGAACATGGACATCCTTCCTGAAGGCCAGAATGGACTGTCCAATGCTGAGGCCTCAGCTGCCGAACGTTATCCAGGACACTTACCGCTCGTGTAACCCGAAGAGGCCCTGGAAGGACTGTTTGTTCTACGCCATCTTCACACCACAGTCGTACGTTTGAAATAACAAATGTGTGTTTGTGTTTGAGGGAGCAGAGTCTCTTTCTCTTTAATGGTCTTTGGCACACCACTTGGCTCACATTTTCTGTGTGTGTGTGTGTGTTTCAGGGACCCTTCAGACCTGTCTGCAGTGTGTGCGTACCGCGTGTCTGACATCAGCAAAGTTTTTGCAGAGGGGAAGTACAAGAACCCAGTCACCGTAGAAACCTCCCATGTTAAGTGGGTGATGTACAGCGGAGATGTGCCCGTCCCTCGGCCCGGAGCTGTGAGTCTGCCCGCTATTCAACGCGTGTTAGAAACAAAGGCAAAACTCAAAAGGCAACTTTTTTTTGTTTTTTACGAGTGTCCCAGCAGGATTCCTTTTGTACTCTGACTCCGTTGTTCTGTCTTTTCTCTTTCCTTCCACTCTTCCCTCGCCAGTGTATAGACAATGAGGCTCGTAAAGCGGGCATAACTCAGACTCTGGACCTCCCAGACCGGACCCTTCAATTTATCAAAGATAAACAGCTCATGGACCAAGCTATCCAGCCAATAGATGACAAGCCTGTTCTGGTGCGACGGGGATCTACATTCACACGCATCATAGTCGACCAAGTGCAGGCAGCAGACGGAGAGATGAACTGCGTGATGTTCATAGGCACAGGTTGGTGTCAGTGCAGCCACTTCCTGTATATTTATGCTGCTTTTCACAACTTGACCACATCAGTGATAAGCATCAGGCGATATGTGTCAGCATGTAAATATAGCATGTTACAATGTTTTTATACGTAAAGAGGAAGGCACAATTCTGAAAGCAGCGAACTACGATGGAGAGATGTTCATCATAGAGGAAGTGCAACTCTTCCAACCCCCAGAGCCAATCAAGATTCTGAAATTCTCTAATGTCACGGTAATTGACTTTTAAATCACTATTCAAGTGTGTTCATTGTATATTTCGGTAAAGCACCTACATAATAATAATGATAATAATAATAATATTCAGTGTCATTACTCTGTGTTTGTGTGTGATGGATCCGTTGTGTACAGGGTCAGCTGTATGCAGGCTCAGACAGCGGAGCAGCTCAGTTACCACTGGCCACCTGTGGGAGGTCCTCATCCTGTATGGACTGTGTTCTAGCCAGAGACCCATACTGCGGCTGGGACAAAGCTGTTGGGAAATGTGTTCTCCTTTCCAGTTCAAAAAGGTAGGCAGCTGTCCCAACATGTAGTAGAGCAAGCCGTGTTGATATCTGTTCTATCCATACATTTCAATCATTGTATCTTCTCCTTTAGAAAACTAATCCAAAGTGTGAAAGTAGGAAATGCCTCTCTCTGCCCAGATCCTGGTGAGTTCGTGCACACTAGCACCTAAATAATCAATAAATGATAAGTACATATTTATTTTTATGCCTCCGTGCTGGCGACAGTCGAAGCCAGAGACATAATGTTTTCAGGTTTTCCGTCCGTACCATTCTCGTGAATGTGATATCTCAGGAACGCCTGGAGGGAATTTCTTCCCGTCCACTTGGACTCAAGGATGAACTGATTAGAATCTGATGGTTAAAGGTCAAAAGTCACTATGACCTCACAAAACACATTTTTGGCCATAACTCAAGAATTCATATGCTAATTATGACAATTTAACACACACATGTCTAACAGGATAAAATTATGAAGTGATGACATTTTGGACAGACATGGCACTGGTTGGCCGCGCGGCGGTTATTCTAGTTTGTGATTCTGAACAAAAACTGGCAGTTTGCATCATTCCACTCCTTCAACTTGAAAGAACCACAATCGAGGTTAATTGTGGGTTGTTAAAATGAAAATGCGTATCATGTGAAGGACTGTGTCTGTTTTGTTTTCAGATCCTTTGGATCCCGTGAATCAGTTCATCTGGCGCGGGGGAAATGTGGAGCTCCGCTGTTCTGCTCCCTCCAACCTGTCGAAAACCAGCTGGGAGCGGGACGGCAGCCCTATCGCCTCTTCGACTCGCTGCCAACTTCTACGAGACGGACTGCTCATCCTCAACGCCACAGACTCTGACACTGGTCGCTACCGCTGCCAGTCTGTGGAGGTCTCCAAAGCCGGCAAGTACACAACCACTGTGGCCGAGTACCAGGTTAGCATGGCATCAGGATCTGGCGCTGGGAGAGGGATTCTTCCCCGGCCTCAGATAAATGCCGCCTCTGTGACTGGACTGCAGGCCGTAGTCGGGCTCCTTGTATTTTCTCTTGTTGTACTTTTGGCTTGGAACTTTTACAAAGGCCACCTACCGCTGCCCTGGAACTGCGGAAAGATGAATAGAGAGCAATCCCGGAATTCACTGAGGAGGCCTGCATCGGTAGAGGACAAGTGCCTGGTGTCGGAATCAAGCAGCAGCCGTAATAACAACCAAATGGGAGGGGAGGCGGCATTCAGTGCGGCTGGGGAGAACAACGGCCCACAAGTTGATCTTCAAACGCTGCAGTGTACTTATGACGAGTCCGAAATTTGAAAATGACAAGCGCAATGCTGTGTTCAGTTTCCCGTTCAGCGCCCCTGAAGTTTGAGAAAGGAATGGTAATGGCCAAAAACTTTTGTTTCTAGGCAGATACTAGATTTATCAGTTCAGCTGTAATGTTTGAGAGTTGAATCTCAATTTATGGGAGCCAAAAAAACCTTCTGAGTGGTTGAAACTTTGTCTTCAGACACTCCAAAAGATTGTATAATATGAATTTTGTACAAGTATGAGACACTTGAATTTCTGCTTTACTTCTTTGTTGTGTTTTATTACACTTGTCTGTACGTTTAAGTGTTTTAGCTTCCTACTAATTGTTGTAAATCCCTTTTATAAATTTGAAATATCTTGTAAAGATTGGTATGATTTTCACAGGGAATGTACATTAACTGAAATTGAGCCATTTCATTTCTAACCACTAGCTGCCAGGATTTTGTTTTATTGTATTATTAAACCTTTTCTACCTGGTCGTTGTGTTGCCACAGTGTATCTAAATATAGCCAACAGGGTTTACTAGATTTCAACAAGGCTGGACTTGCCAAGAATGTGAGGAACAGATGTGGAAGATACCTGCAATTATGAATCATCTATGTACTTTTGTGTGTTTAGATCCAGTCTCTGTCTGAAGACCGATCCACTTTCAGATGTTGACTGTTTTAAACTCTAAAATGACATGTTTTAAATTGGTGTTCACAACACAAAAACCATGAACCAGTGGTGACTTGCAAAGAGTAAAAAGGGGGAAAAAATCTTTAATGTGTAATATTCAGACTACATTACAAATTACTTTTTCAGACAACAGTACAGAATGATTTGAGCACAGCCTATATAATACAGCGTGTACGGTTTAAAACCCAGTGACTGGGCTCCTGGTCCATCCTGGTGCGTGGTCTCTATCTCCTGTAGCGGTACCTCTTGAAGTGGAACCACAGCTGGAAGATACCGTTGGCGAACTGACAGCGGAAGCCATGCCGGTGCGAGTACTCCCACTCCCTGTTCACAATCTTAAAGGCGATGTCCTCGTACGGAGGGCCGGCGTGGAACCTTAAGATCCCAAAGTCCTTGTTGTCGGGACTGGGCTCCAGGAAGTACTGCGGGGTGGAGCGCTTGTCGATCAGATCCGGGTAGAAGATGTTGAACTTGTAACCCTGGACGATCTTGGGCGGTGGGTTGTCGAAGTCGTAATGCGTCTGGTTATATTTGTTCCACTCGAAGCCGGTGTGCACCCTGTTGAAGAAGCGGGGTTTCCTGGGACGGTATTTGTCCGCCCACAGGTACATCTTCCCCGTGACGGGTAACTCCACGCTGAACTGGGCCTCGTCGTTGCCCATGCCCTCTTTGGCGCGACGTACGAAGGCGTCCTCGGCGCTTTCGCCGGCATCACCTGATAGAGAAGTCATAGAAGCAACGGTGAGTAAGAATACATGATACATCACATACTTGAACAGTTCAAGCTACCCCACAGAACACTGGTGGTGTTGTTTCCCCACTGTATCATGTCTGTGCCTTACTATTCTTTTACTGTTCCATGTAACAAAATACTGAATAGTTTGTTTACTTTAATTTACTGTACTTGCTTTCTTTTTCGTGATTCTGATTTGGAAGCTTTTAGTGCGTTAATAATCTCATACCGGTGACTTGTAGCTGTGTGCGTGCTAGCTGCAGCCTTTGCGTGTCCTCCTCCGGCGTTATCGTGTGCGTGTCCAGCGGCAGCTCGGAGGTCGTCAGCATCACGGGACTGTAGCGCCCGGAGTCGTACTCCGCCTGGCTCTGCTGGATCAAATCCTCCTCCGTCAGCACGGCCTCCACCACCTCGCCCTCCTTCTCTTCGTCCTTCTTGTCGCCCTTTTCCTCTCCGTCCCCGTCTTGGTTTCCTGCCGTGGATGTCGACGGACCCGCCTCCTCTCCGTCCTCTTCGGTTTCTCTGTTCTTATTTCTCGCGGAGGAGGATGAAGACTGGCTGGGCTCCCCTGTTGCGGTCGCCCTTTTTTGAGAACACAGAAGTGAGAATTAACACAGCGTCAAGTGAAAGTTGAACCTCAGGTCGCTGTCACCTGACAGCAGGCACAGTAACTGAGCGAGCCCCACGGCTTAAGGAAGTGCACCGTGTTTCGAGGTAACTTACTCGTCATCGTCACTCCTCGCCTCCTCTTTGATGATGGGGAACAACGGTTCACTCTCCACTCCTTGTTCCTGTTTCAGCTTGAACAGCTTCTGACGCAGCACGTCCTGATGTCGCTCTCTCAACCTGGGACGTTAAATTGTAGTTTTACACACTCCGTCTATCCAGATTAATCATGCTTGTAACTTCTAATTCAAATCATTGCAACAGCAGAAACAATAAGGGTTCCCCCATATTCGTACCTCGCTCTGGCCATGTAGACTCTGACTTGCTGCAGCAGACTCTCCCAGTAACCGATATCAAGATTGGATCCTCCGGCCCGAATTTTGGTCTCGATGTTCAGGTGCAGCGCCTGCAGCTGGCTGTACGTCTTTCCTTTGAACACTATCTGGACATCGATGCTCACAGCCGTGTTGATGCCCTCACGACGATCACCTGAGGATTAAAACGATTGCATTGAAGATAAAGGGAAAGAATGTGGTTGAGCATGTTGCACATACAATTACCTAACTCGTAAAATCAAAGCAGGGAATATTACATACCTGGTCCTTTCCCAGAGGCCTCCAGTTTCCTCAGTTTGCTGATCTCGTCCTCAGTGATTGTCGTCATGTCCCTCCAGAAGTCCACGTTCTTCCCCTGCTCCAACTCCATGTACACCTACCAGCACAACAACACAACACAGGTAACCATAATCAGATGGCGCTCTTCAGAAGAACAATAGGTGTGAAGCAACTGTTAACACATGGCCTAATATGTCATGTTTAGGGTCAATCTGCATGATACAACACTCAGTTTACACTTTGGGCAGGGTGATCATTCAATATCAGTGTTGTGTCTGCATATCCAGGGTTTTTTCTGGCTCAGAATGGGCCTTTGGGGGACGACAGTAAGCGCGATCGGTCGGCGTTCAGTAAAGGCAATGAGTCTGTGTTACCTTATGTTAGAGAAATCTATTCATTTCATTGTGTGATTTCCTTTGGCACTGGCTAAAATGTCTTTGGGGTTTGCCAAAAATTCCTCCAAGCAGTAAAATATTTTCATGCCTAAATGAACAAGATCAATTTAACCAATATCTGTCAGAGCCTGACATCTTAAATACTTTTATTATTTAGGGATTTGGCGCCCCTCAGAGGCAGTTAAAAGAAAAGGACAACGTCAGACAGATCTGACTCAGGGACTCTAAGATAAATGTGTTGAAAGAACCAGACTGCAACGGTTGTCAGTGGGATTGTCTAACTTTTCCACAAATATGAATGTGTACCACCAGAATAATTTGAATGAATCCCATGTAAAGTCTACATATAATGGCTTTAACTTGCACTATTAACGTTGAAACATTTCAAATCTCAACTAGATTTATTCAGAGAGTGAGGTCTCATCTCACAGTGAGGGGATTACAGCAGGTTGGACACATAATAATCACAGACCTTAATGTCCTCCAGCAGGTCGTCCATGTCGGTGACCGTTAGCCCGTTGAGAAAGGTATACGGCTCGTGCATCTCCACGGCGAGATCGTCATCTTCTGCACTGATGTACTTCGCCAAAAGGTCAATAGGCTTAGCACGACCATCACGGATTCTGATCTTAGACCTGGACACACAATAATACAAACTGAGACAGTGCATATACAGTATGTATAGAGCGGTGCAGGAATGAGCCCTGGAAATGAGTTAGCATTTTTGCACTTCCGGTTCCCTCATCTGGAAGTCAATGGGTTTTTTAAATGTGTTTTTTAGTTAGATACCTGAAATAAATTTAACGTTTTGTTCTACGACAAAATACGTCAGTAAATACCCCACTCATAAATTTTGAAGCTTTTATGTGTCTTAAAAAAGGCGGTTGAATGGGGACTTAACTTTGTAAACAGATCTGATGAATGGTATCTATTTTGTGTGACTTATACTGTACATGTTTTGTATCTGTTACTTTTGTGGTATAAAATCTTTGAAAATCGATAAAACATATTTACAAAAAATAAAAAAGGCGGTTGCTAACAAGTGGCTAAATGAGACTACTAAATGTCATCACGCCAACTCGTCTGCCATTACAGCCTCGTTGTATATACTCACGTTCATGCGACCGTTGTGTAGTTTGTTTATAGACGTTAGCTTTTACTTCTGGCGATTGCATTCACACTTCAAAAATCATAGAAGTTGTGTTCATTTTTGGAGATTATCTTGTTTAACAAAACGTGTAAGTATCATAAACGTTTGTTTGCCACAGATCTTATTTTCTGCAATAATCCAAAACCCAATTGTAAAATCCCATTGGCTCTTTGTCAAGGGAACCCAGGGCGATGCTAACTTCCTGGTTGGCCTACAAAAATACATCATCCCTGCAGCACTCTATTAAGGATCAGTTGTAGGAGCTTGGAACTTAACTGGAATTGTGCGAGCAAACAGAACTGCAACAGAAAAAAAGATATACAGTAATTGTTGATGCACACACTCACCTTAGTTTGGCCTGATGCAGATGGAAGTTGTCTTCCTGTTCAGCCCAGGTCTTGAAATGCTCGGCCTCCTTTTCTCTCTGCAGCATCTCCAGCTCCGTCTCTCTCATGGCCTTCTCTCGCTCCCTCTCCAGACGCAGCTGTTTTACCTATATACACAAAGTTAGGATGATTCGTGAAAGTTTCTCATAACTCTGTAACATTATACTGCCACAAAAAAAAATACCCCACAGCTCATACCTTCTGCAGCTCTCTGCGGTTCTCCTCCTGAATACATTTGTTCCTGTCTTTAAGCTCTTTTTCTCCCAGATGGCCGATGCCTTTCTTATCCAATGCCTGAAAAACAAGAATCTTGGATGAGTTATGATACTCAGAGCTAGTCTACAACAGGCAACTTTCCAAAATGATGTGACTGCAAACTAATTTAGAATACAGTTTACAATAACAACTTATCAAACGCAGTTGAAAACTGCTCTCCGACTGACCTTCTGCCATTTGAACGTGCCCAATAAGTTGTTGTCACCGAAGGGATTGTCTGCGTTGGTGTATCCCATGTACTCCTCGCTCCAGCCCATCTTTTCTCTCCTTTTCTTCTCCTTTGTTTCCTTCTTTGCCAGTCTTCTGGCCCTCTTCTCCTCTGGTGTCTCCAGAGCTTTCATCATCTCCCTCTGGTTCTTCTTATCCTCCTTCTCTTTGACCACACGGCCCCCGCGATCAGACCCCGAGCTGTCAGACGACTCGGGTGAACTGGAGCGCTGCCTCCCTCTGTCTCTGCTTCTCTGCTCTCTACTCCCTTGCTCCCTGTCTCTGCTTCTCTGCTCACTACTCCCTTGCTCCCTGTCTCTGCTTCTCTGCTCACTACTCCCTTGCTCCCTGTCCCTGCTTCTCTGCTCACTACTCCCTTGCTCCCTGTCTTCGCTCCTCTTCCTCTGCTCCAGGCCTTTGTCTCCTTTTCTTTCCCTGTCTCTACTGCTGTTGCTCTCCCACCTCTCTCTATCTCTATCTCGCTCGCTTCTCTGTCTGTCTCTGACTGTACTCCCTCTGTCAGGACTTCCTCGTCTTCTCCTTTCTCTGTCGCTGCCTCCATCACGGGAATCAGAGCTGGACTGGGACCTTTCCCTCCTCCTCTTCTCTTGAGATGCTCCTCTCCGGTTCTCCTTTTCCTTTCTCCCCCTCCTCACTTTGGGATCACCTGAATCAGAACTGAGACAGAAAAGGTGATTTAGTAAATGTTTTGATCCCGGATGAGCAACCATGTATTGGAGACTAAAGGGAATACATCTTCGCCCTCTTCAGCAAAAATAACAGAGTGAATGTCAGCAGGCTGTAATGGGGAGCATGGAAAGAGCTGCTTTGTGGATTAGAGTTGGTAGGTTAACCCTAAACTCTCTAAAACATAGATCCAGATGCACCAGAAACTCCTTGTCAATCACCTACAATTGAACTTACATAAACAAAAAACAAATGGTTGCTGTTTTGGGTGCAATAAGCACAAGAAAGATTATCACTGAGTATGATGCCCTTCTCCTTGCAGACAAAAATGCTGCGTTCAAGATGGACTTGGTATATGGACTTGCATTTATATAGCGCTTTTCTAGTGTTCCCGACCACTCAAAGCGCTTTACACTACATCTCAGCATTCACCAATTCACACACTGATGGCAGAGGCTGCTAAGGTGCCAACTTTGCCCATCAGGATCTAATCTAAATGCTCATTCACATTCTCATTCTCTAACCGATGGCTATGCTTTCAGGAGCAGTTTGGGGTTAAGTGTCTTGCTCAAGGACACATCAACATGTGACCCGTAGCAGCCGGGGATCGAACCACCGACCTTAAATACGAGATTCATAGTTTGCCACTTCTTCTGGTCAGTGCTTTAAAACAAAAACTTGACAAGCCAAAACGAGGCAGATAAAACACATAACAGGTAAAACACACAATTATAAAGCAAATAAAACAGGTAAAGTAGATGTAATAAATAAATATAAACAGAAGTACTACACTAGAGGTATAAAACATAAAAAAATAAATGTAATGTAAACAGAGGTAATTGTAAAACAGGTAGGGTAGATGTAATAAATAAATAAATAAATAAATAAATGTAAACACTTGAGGTGTATATTGCATCACGGATACATTGCACAGATAAATGTATTTCACATTCAGTGTATTAATGTTGCACTGATGTGTTGTTTGTTCAGGGAGAGAAACTGTTCTTGAGTCTGCAGGTTTTCATTGTTAAACGTTAAACCCCATAGGAACCAGCTAGCCCCAGACATCAAAGACAGTTACCTTGATGATCTCCCCCTGGACTTGCTCCTGGCTCGGTGTGGTCCTCTCCTCCGGTCGCTCTCGGAGCCGCTCCGTGAAGCCGCTCGGTCTCTGTGTTGCTGAGGTTGAGGCCCACGTCGCTCCGGAGATCCATCGCTGGAGTTCCCGCTGCCGGACCGTCCTCGTCCTCGGGCGGGTTTCTTCGTCTCTAAAGACCGACTGCGACCTCTCCTCTCCTCCGGGGACCGAGACCTGCTCATTCTGGATCTGTTCCGACGATCCCGGCTCCGGCTTCTGGACTTGGATCGAGACCGACGTCGATGTTTCGGATCCATCACGACGAGCTCTCTGTCAATGCGGGGTCCGACCAGCGCTGCGTCGCGTAAATAAGAGGTAACAAGAAAACACACAGTGTGTAATATTTAATGTGTATTTATAAAAACATTAATGAAGTAAATGAACATCCATGTCGGATTGTAAAACACTTACACCGATAAAAACAATGCGGTAAATTGCCTGGTTTCAAATATAATTCAAACAGGCATCTTTAAAGGGGCTTTCTACGGAAATGGCGCACATTCTACACGTCACGAGTGTCGATTGAGAAAACTATAATGTATAAATACATTATATTTGTTTAATTGCGGTTTTAACAGCACACAGGGCACTCTAAATCAATTTAACGTCATATAAATGTGTTATTTTGTACAAAATAACTGTATGGTGAAATTAGGTCAAAGCTGCTTTTCAGAAACACAAACAACCCTCCGTGTTTTCGTGACGTCAGGCAGCTGGCAAATGTAGTCCTCTGAGTTCACTCTTAAATTAATATTTAAAAGAAATAATGCCCCCAGCTCAACCAAATCCCCTTGATTCTATTTTAATTTACGTAAACAAGTTTTTTTAAACATCATTTTTTTGGCTTTTTGTGTGGTTTACAGTTAAATGTCATGTTTACAGATGAAGCGTGGACTACAAGTCCCAGACAACACCGGGCACTGTGTTTGAGAGAGGGGGAGAGGAGACTCCTGATGGGAATTACGTCTCTTTTTAGTGAGCCAGATCATTTGGCTCAGCTCACCAAAGAAGAGCCGGCTCTTTCCCTCCCAAACGGCTCTTCATTTTACCACTTCTGCCTTTTATAATTCAGACAAATTTAGCGTTGTTTTGACTTATAATTAGTATGTGTGCACATATATCACTTAAATTATTAAATTTAATTATGCTAAACCTTATCATTTCCAGAATATCATAATTTTACAAACTGCTTTGTTTCTGACTGTCACTCATCTTGTCTGCTATTTGCGCACCGCACTCTTCTCTCTTTCTCTCCTCCTCTCCCTCCTGCTCTGTACCTGTAGACCATCAGCGCGCCGCCCCTTCCTGCTTGATGGTAAAATCTTTGTCTGTCATCACCCAATTGGTCGTATGAACGTCATTAACACAACATTCAGTCACAGTAAGTGCATGGAGTGCCTGTGGTACGGAGAAGATCATCCTATCATTCTTGGTACGTGTCCACATTGTCTACGTAAGCAGCCGTGCAATGCATTCTGGTAGCGTGGCGTCGCGATTCCAGAAACGGAGCGTCGGGTCCCCTCGCGATAAAAAACGCCCCTGTGGACACGTACCTTCAGTGCATGTAGTGCCCGTGGCGCGGAGAAGATCATCCTATCATTCTGCCTTGAATTAATTAAAGGGACTGTTTGAAACTTTTTAAGCATATAAATGTACTGGGTCGGGACACATGCGCGCTCGCGTGTGGCCGGAGTCTCTGCTCCTCTGCCTGCTTGCCTTCACTCACACACCGCGTGCATTCTCGCTGTCTCGCTCCACCTCCAGACGTGAACGCGCGCACACTCCACACTGCAGAAGAGTTAGTTTAGCTCTGAGAATATCTAGTGAATGTACAGTGGAAGTTTGTGCAGAAATAAATGCTGCAGCTCCTCCAGACCAACAGAGGTTTCCCATGTCTTGTGAAGTGACGGGGCTCCGCAGAGAGAAATGTTATCAGCAGGGCTGAAGCAGGAAGAGAAACGTTATCGTGTCCGACCGGGTGCCGGTGTCCGACCGGGTGCCGGTGTCTCCCTGCGGGCGCGCTCGGGGACGATAACATTTCTCTTCCTGCTTCAGCCAGCAGGAAAAGCCAACACTAGGATCAACATTGATTCAGGGAGAGACCTTCGTCTTGTCAGCTAACATTACTGCCAAGCAGCTGAAATATAGAGTGATATTGTAGTTTTAGCTGACGTGTGTCGCCTCAATGTTTTGAGTGATGCTCGTTTATGTCTATTTAGCGCGAGCAAGCGCGAGCCCGACGCTGACTTTCGTTGACTTAACGGCCACAGGTGTCGCTGTAAAAAAGCATTTCTGAAAGTTACAAATAGTCCCTTTCAAGAAAAAAGAAAGAAAAACGTCTCTCGGATGGGAACCGGCTCTTATCGGGCACTTAAAAAGAGCCGGCTCTTTAAGCCGACTCGTTCGGAACGACACATCACTAGAGGAGACTCCTTTCAGCAACATTTCTTCTTCACTTCAGTCTTCAGTTAGGATCGATATCAACTCCACGTCTGACTAGTGTCGCTCCAGTGTTGTGTTTGCTAGCATTTCAGATCAATAGTTGTGTGTTTTCTTAACTCCTCCGGCTCTCGTAGTGAGTTATAAACTCTCCACACCTCGGTTAAACTCGTCTCTTCAGCTGGTCTGTTCAGGTAGAGCTAGTTTACATTAGCAGCAGCAGCTAGCAGTAGATTAACGTCTTATAACCGAGGCTGTCCTGCCAGGTTACATCAACTAAAGCTGGGAGGCGCTGCTCAGCCACAATGCTGAGGTCAGTTTATCAATTTTGTAAATAATTCATCTGATTTTGGAGACAAGTGAAGGGAACCTTTGTTTGATTTGTGCGCAGCCCGGCTGGTTTGGCCTGTTTTCATTGTCTCCGAACATCGAACATCGAACATCGAACAAAGTAGGTGTCTCAGTGTCAGCTAGTCAGGTTGTAAACAAACCCCCCCCCCCCCAGTCAGCTGTCCACTCCTCCAGACAATAACAACTTCAGAAAGGCTCAGTGTTCAGTATGGCGCAACACCAACACTCTCATGTAGCCAGTTCACAGAAAGCTCTCATGCTGGAGATGAAGAGCCTTCAGGAGGAGCCTGTCGAGGGATTCAAGATCACACTGGTGGACGAGGCTGACATGTACAACTGGGAAGTGGCCATCTTTGGACCCCCAAACACTCATTATGAAGGGGGGTACTTTAAGGTAAGAGGACCACTTCATTATCCAATCAAGGTAGAAAATTATCTTTATTGGCACATCTTTGGCTTGTCATTAAAACATTAAAACATACACACCTAAAGTTTCTTAAAAACATAATCTACTTGACAAACAAAGTTTACTGCACTATTTGCATGACAGCACCATATGAAGTCAATGACATTCAAATCTGTCAGTACAATATGCCATACAGTGTATTGTAGTGATAGATAGATAGATAGATAGATAGATAGATGTACTTTATCCCAAATTGGAAAATTATTGTGTAAATATACATATCAATACTAAAGATAAATATCTATAGAATACTCATTATGAGAATATATTAAAATATACAATAATATACAGATAGATAGGTAGATAGATGTACTTTATTGATCCCAAATTGGAAAATTATTGTGTATATATACATATCAACACTAGAGATAAATATCTATAGAATACACAATAAAAAAATATATTAGAATATACTATAATATACAGATTGATGGATAAATGTACTTTACTGATCCCAGATTGGAAAATGATTGTGTAAATAATTGTGTAAATATACATATCAACACGAGATAAATATCTATAGAATACTCAATATAAGAATATACTTTAATATACAGATAGAGGGGTAGATGGATGTACTTTATTGATCCCAGATTGGAAAATTAGTGTGTAAATATACATATCAACACTAGAGATAAATATCTATAGAATACTCAATAAAAACAGTGGAGTACGGTTGAGACAAACTATAAAGCTGAGAGTTTTCCATTAGACAGGTGAAGTGTTGTGGAGAGTTATTGCTTTGGTCATGAACGATTTCCTATATCAGTCCTTGTGAAAGCGAAGCACATTCACTGCACAGCCACATGTAATGACCTCTTATGTGTCCCAGGCTCGGATCAAGTTCCCTATAGACTACCCATACTCCCCACCGGCCTTCCGCTTCCTCACCAAGATGTGGCACCCCAACATCTACGAGGTGACGTATCACACCCTGATTATGATATTAAAATGTGGCGCCTTTTCACGCCTTTATCACCATATTTAATGTAACGTCTTTCAGTTGTTATAGGATGTATCTCATAATGATTTCCTTTGTTTTTTAGAATGGAGATGTGTGTATTTCTATATTGCACCCTCCAGTGGACGACCCTCAGAGTGGAGAGCTGCCTTCAGAGAGGTGGAATCCCACCCAGAACGTCCGGTTAGTTCCTCGTTATCTCTCCTCATATACAGTATGTCTCTCCTCTCTGGGTGCCTCCCTTCTTTGTCTTCTCTCAACCTTTTCAATGATTGACCTGACTCATACCCTTAATCACATGACATTTGTCTTCAGTGTCAGAGCACCATCTCTTCCAAATCATGTATTAAGCAATAATTTATTAAGGGCGCTGCTAAAAATAGAAGCTGTACCTTAACTGAACCCACTTTTACTCTCTGAATCAGCCACAAACAAAATGAGACCAATCTTTTTTAAATAATGTTGTAATAAAAATACATTTAAACATCATGTTGTATTCTTAATATAGAGAAAATTATAGCGTGTGGAACAATAGGATATTGTCATTTTTTTTATGTGACCAAAATTATCAAGGCTTTGTTTTGTTGTCTCTTTTAGAATGAATGTACAAATAAGTGGGAATTAAATGTATAATTTATAGTATCTATGGGAATGACAGCACTCATCATAGCACTACTTTGAGAGGGCACTGTAATGAAGTTTTAAGCAAATATAAATGTTTATTAATGTATTTGTCGACAACTATAACTCCTCCTGTGGGCGCCTATAAGTGGAAGCTGCTGTGTAAGAGGATAATGAATGACAACATAGTAAAACGCAGTTGTAATAAAAATTATAATTGTTGATGAATACTGTTCATTAATAAACATTTAAAAATGTCCCCATACCTTGCGTTAGGTTTAACACTGTGACTTGTCACTCACCTTTGCGTTCGCTTCCAGGACCATTCTGCTGAGTGTGATCTCACTGCTGAATGAACCCAACACCTTCTCTCCCGCCAACGTGGACGCCTCCGTCATGTACCGCAAATGGAGGGACAGCAAGGGCAAAGACCGGGAATATGTAGAGATCATCAGGTAAATGCTCGCACTTTATTATCGCCACTTACAAAACGTCTCTCACGAGAGTAGACCAAATCTGAAGAGCCTCATTGTCAAGTGTCAGTCATCATATCATTTTCTTTAATATCTCTCTCAGGAAACAGGTATTGGCCACCAAGGCGGAAGCTGAGCGCGACGGCGTGAAGGTGCCCACCACACTGGCCGAGTACTGCATCCGCACGCGTGCCCCGGCCCCCGACGAAGGCTCCGACCTCTTCTATGACTATTACTACGACGACGATGACGTGGATGGCGAGGACGGCGACTGCTGCTACGATGAAGACGACTCGGGCAACGAGGAGTCGTGACATGCCTTTAGACCACGATCTAGCTGACGTACGCTGCCCGTTTTCTCCGTCTGGGTTGCCAGAAATTCTTGGTCTACAAACCAAGAAAGATTTGAAGCTTCCCACTTCTAAACCGACGAAAAAGAGCCGTTATTTCCTGAGCCGCTGAGGTGAAAATCGATGCACCGTTGTGGAAGGGTCAGACCTGGTCAAATTTGCACCAGCACACAAAAATCACCAGTTTCTTCAGTTTTGCAGACATTATCATTCTAATTATCACCTAAAACCTTACTTATGTAATCCTATTGAGTTGTTCAGTCCCCTGTACAGTATATAGTATCGTGGGGTTAATACCACTTTTAACAACAGCAACATTTGCACTGGTGCAAACTATTCCAAACGTTGCTCAGCCTCTTTCTCATATCTTTATTTCCCTAATTGTAACTGGGCGTTGCTCACCAGTAGTTGGTCTCAGCGACTGACAGAAGATCGAGAACTTCAAGCAGCCGGATTGCACTGAACATCAATCCATTGAATCAGACATTTCCAAGTTTCACAATCTTCGATATGACGGGGATGACACGGGACCGTGTTTTCAAAGTTCTCGTGCATGCCAGAACAACATCGGAAAGCTTTTTGTCCCTTTTTACCGATGGGCTGTTTACCTACATCACGATCAGCTCGGCGAGAAGAAAGACTTGTGTTGACTGAGATCCCAGAGAACTCTGTAATCTGGAGGTCCTGCTGGCAAACTGAGTCAGTGGGTGAAATCCTCATGTGAACAGTTTTGGTAACAAGATCTTTTGCTGTGTTTTCTTCTGGTTACTGTTGGATGTGTTTCTGTGTCATTTTGAGTGTGGGGTTATGTTATTTGAAGTAGCTCAGATTTAAGAGACGTGTAGGGAAGTTTTTCAGCGTGGGGGGGCAGAACTAATTACTGATCATAATTGTATTTCTCCTCAGGTTTGCTCTCTGAGAGGCCTGATGGAGCCAAAGACGTAAAGCAGTGTAAAAGAAAGCCCAAAACATTTTCTGACTGTTTGTTGTATTCTTGTCTTTGCAGGCTTCTGTTATTTTAGTCTCTTTCTTTCGTTAGACATTATGCCTGCAATATTTTGCTCGAGATTGATTCATGTGATGAGATTATTAGGTTTGATTGGCAAAAAAAAAAAAAGCTCCTGTAGGAAAAGTGTCTGTCAAAAGGTGTTGTTGCAGTATCAGTCAGGATTATCAAAGTTTTTCAGCCCCGGAAGTGAACGAGTTCAAGGCCGCCATCATGTTATATTTTCATTTCTATTCTTTGTGTCAGCGGGGAGTATACAGGTTTTCATATAATTTTTAGAGTGCATGGGTCTCCTGTGTGTATTTTTGCATCAGCAATATTGATTGTTTAATTTACTCAAATTAAGACTTCATACTGAATTTCTCAGGATAATGAATTACATTTGACAAAATAATTAAGACAAGCAACTATTTTTCCTCTTTTAGGTGAGTTGGTTTACAGCTTCAACAGGAACCATAACTGATATGCACATGTAGCTGTATGGATGATCGCCTGTATTGTTTTATTCACCTGTGTTTGTTTTTTATTTTCGGCTATTTAAAACGGAAAAATAAAGATTTATTGGGAAAAAAAACTGCTTGGATTGTTTGAATTAATTGTTTGTTAAAATTAACTATCTAAAAAGTAACTTTAAAATATATATTCACATTTGATATTATTAAAACGGTATGCCTATTTTTAAAATGGCTCACATAGATCTGTATGTGAGCTTTTCCTTGTCTTTAAGGATTGATTTCCCCCCACACAAACTCCCATGTTGTACAGCATTACAATATTCCCTCTCTTTTATGGATGTAATTTTTATCTCTTAGACAGACTTGAAAGATGAATTTACACATTTCAGCTTTCTTCTTTGGCTGTGTTGCATATCTATACAGTATGGTGAAGACACTGTGCTGCATTCAGGTCACACAGGAATATTGGGAATTTTCTTACAGCTCAAAGCAACAGCCCTCTGATTGAATACTTTTTTTGACACTCTGAAGATGTCATGACCAAATTGTTGTAGATTTTGTTTTTTTTTTGCTTAATATAAATGTCCACCATAAGCTCTGAAGCTTCACAGACTTAAAGAGAGTACAAGAGCTTAAAATGTTGCATGAGGAGTGGGGCCGCTCTGTTTACTTTTAGGAGCTCTATTACCTGGACAGGGCATACATCGGTCTGGGCCTTCCTGATAGGCATTTAATATACTTAGAAGGTAATACCTCTAAATTTGTGTTTTAGTCACACTATATCCAATTTTTACAGTGCAAGATCTGTGAAATCCAGCAATGGGATATTTTAGCTGAAATAAACAAATGCTTGTTTATGAAGACAAGAAGACATCCAGCAGTCTATTGGGAACCTTTAACTTTTATTTGAAGGTCTACAGCGATGTGACTAGTATAAATTTATATATATATATATATATATATATATATATATATATATATATATATTCTTTTTATATATTTATATATATATATATATATATAAATATATATATTCTTTTTATATATATTTATATATTTATTTATATTTAAATATATATAAATATATATATATACATTTATATATATAACATATATATCTTAAATATATATATATATATTTATATATGTATAAATATATATATACAATATATATTTATACATATATAAATATATGTATATATATTTATATATTGTATTATATATATTATATATATACATATATAAATATATATATATAATATATATACTATATATATATATATATGTTAAATAGTTAATACTTTTTTTCTTCGAACAAAGATAATCCAGGTGGACGAGGAGATGTCGTGCATTAACAATTTTCCCATATTCATGAACGCAGCACACGTCGTCGCTCCGAGATGACGTCAGCCAAACAACACAATTAAAGAACCGCCTGAGAGATTGTTACTCTTTATGTCTTTATGTCTTTATGATACAGGAACAACTCTAAAATACATAAAGACACGATACCGACAACAGTCATGTCTGTGAACTATGCTGCTGGACTCTCACCGTACGCAGACAAAGGTGTTTGTGGACTTCCAGAGGTAAAGATGAGCTAATGTTAGGTAGTTAGCTTCTACTGCTAGCAGGCTAGCTGAGGATGATCATGTCTGCAGGATGTTAACATGTATTTAAATAGCAATACTTCAGTATAAAAATACTCCATGACAAGTAAAAGCATAGAAATATACAGCAGGAAACACTGAAGTAAGGGTTAAGCATTAACGTTATTAGTCTTTGTTAAGAAAGTTAATTTTACATCATTAGCTCAGGTGTGTGAGCAGCTGGTCCAGGTGTGAGTAGTGGTGTAGCTGGTCCAGGTGGTGGTTTAACTAGCAGTGGTGTAGCTGGTCCAGATGTGAGCAGTGTTGTAGCTGGTCCAGATGTGTGAGCAGTGGTGTAGCTGGTCCAGGTGGTAGTTTAACTAGCAGTGTTGTAGCTGGTCCAGGTGGTAGTTTAACTAGCAGTGTTGTAGCTGGTCCAGGTGGTAGTTTAACTAGCAGTGTTGTAGCTGGTCCAGGTGGTAGTTTAACTAGCAGTGTTGTAGCTGGTCCAGGTGGTGGTTTAACTAACAGTGTTGTAGCTGGTCCAGGTGGTAGTTTAACTAGCAGTGGTGTAGCTGGTCCAGGTGGTAGTTTAACTAACAGTGTTGTAGCTGGTCCAGGTGGTAGTTTAACTAGCAGTGTTGTAGCTGGTCCAGGTGGTAGTTTAACTAGCAGTGGTGTAGCTGGTCCAGGTGGTAGTTTAACTAACAGTGTTGTAGCTGGTCCAGGTGGTGGTTTAACTAACAGTGTTGTAGCTGGTCCAGGTGGTAGTTTAACTAACAGTGTTGTAGCTGGTCCAGGTGGTAGTTTAACTAGCAGTGTTGTAGCTGGTCCAGGTGGTGGTTTAACTAACAGTGTTGTAGCTGGTCCAGGTGGTAGTTTAACTAGCAGTGTTGTAGCTGGTCCAGGTGGTAGTTTAACTAACAGTGTTGTAGCTGGTCCAGGTGGTGGTTTAACTAACAGTGTTGTATCTGGTCCAGGTGGTAGTTTAACTAACAGTGGTGTAGCTGGTCCAGGTGTGAGTTTAACTAGCAGTGTTGTAGCTGGTCCAGGTGGTAGTTTAACTAGCAGTGTTGTATCTGGTCCAGGTGGTAGTTTAACTAGCAGTGTTGTATCTGGTCCAGGTGGTAGTTTAACTAGCAGTGTTGTATCTGGTCCAGGTGGTAGTTTAACTAGCAGTGGTGTAGCTGGTCCAGGTGGTAGTTTAACTAGCAGTGTTGTAGCTGGTCCAGGTGGTAGTTTAACTAGCAGTGGTGTAGCTGGTCCAGGTGGTAGTTTAACTAACAGTGTTGTAGCTGGTCCAGGTGGTAGTTTAACTAGCAGTGGTGTAGCTGGTCCAGGTGGTAGTTTAACTAACAGTGTTGTAGCTGGTCCAGGTGGTAGTTTAACTAGCAGTGGTGTAGCTGGTCCAGGTGGTGGTTTAACTAGCAGTGGTGTAGCTGGTCCAGGTGGTGGTTTAACTAACAGTGTTGTAGCTGGTCCAGGTGGTAGTTTAACTAACAGTGTTGTAGCTGGTCCAGGTGGTGGTTTAACTAACAGTGTTGTATCTGGTCCAGGTGGTGGTTTAACTAGCAGTGTTGTAGCTGGTCCAGGTGGTGGTTTAACTAACAGTGTTGTATCTGGTCCAGGTGGTAGTTTAACTAGCAGTGTTGTAGCTGGTCCAGGTGGTAGTTTAACTAACAGTGTTGTAGCTGGTCCAGGTGGTGGTTTAACTAGCAGTGTTGTAGCTGGTCCATGTGGTAGTTTAACTAACAGTGTTGTAGCTGGTCCAGGTGGTGGTTTAACTAACAGTGTTGTATCTGGTCCAGGTGGTAGTTTAACTAGCAGTGTTGTAGCTGGTCCAGGTGGTAGTTTAACTAGCAGTGTTGTAGCTGGTCCAGGTGGTAGTTTAACTAGCAGTGGTGTAGCTGGTCCAGGTGGTAGTTTAACTAACAGTGTTGTAGCTGGTCCAGGTGGTGGTTTAACTAGCAGTGTTGTAGCTGGTCCAGGTGGTGGTTTAACTAACAGTGTTGTATCTGGTCCAGGTGGTAGTTTAACTAACAGTGGTGTAGCTGGTCCAGGTGGTGGTTTAACTAGCAGTGTTGTAGCTGGTCCATGTGGTAGTTTAACTAACAGTGTTGTAGCTGGTCCAGGTGGTGGTTTAACTAACAGTGTTGTATCTGGTCCAGGTGGTAGTTTAACTAACAGTGTTGTATCTGGTCCAGGTGGTAGTTTAACTAACAGTGTTGTAGCTGGTCCAGGTGGGAGTTTAACTAGCAGTGTTGTAGCTCAGAATCGTGTTTATTGCCAGGTGTAAGAGGTATACATTTGGAATTTGCTTTGGTTTTGTTGGTGCAAATAACCAGTAAAATAATAAAAGACTAGATAAAAACGTTAGAATTAAATAAGAATAAAAATAAATTGAAATTCTACCAATGTACAATATACAATATAAGCTATAAACATAATATAAACAGATAGTGCAAATGCTGGTCCAGGTGGTAGTTTAACTAGCAGTGTGTCATATTATGAACATATGTTGTATGTGTTAAATCATGTCTGCAAAGAAGCCATTGTCCCCAGTTTGGTGTTGTAATTACTGTCTATGACTATGTAAGACTTGCATTGATAATCAGATTACATGAGAGGCACAAACTAAAGGCTAACAACAGTAACTTCAGCAATCAGATAAAGGAGAGAAGTAAAGGGGCACTAAGTTCATCATTTTACTCTGAAATGTATGATGCATAAAATGGAAAAGTACCAGTACATCAAAATAGTACACTGATGGAAGTGAATATAACCTAATGTCACCCTCTCACTTATTGATGTTACAATTATGTCCTAAAAGCTGTAAGCTCTGCTCAGGTACAATAATATTACACAGGTAACAATAAAAATAATCATATACAGGAAATGACAGAAGGGGAGAATGTGTGAGGTGCAGACCAGCAAAAGTTATCCAACTTGAAAGACACACAAGTCCCACACATAGAAAATCCAATGCAAGTTTCTTAAAGGTCCCATATTGTGCTCATTTTCAGGTTCTTACTTGTATTTTGGGTTTCTACTAGAACATTGTTACATGCTGTAATGTTAAAAAAAAACTCTATTTTCCTTAACCTGTCTGCCTGAATATACCTGTATTTACCATCTGTTTGAAACGCTCCGTTTTAGTGCATTTCAATGGAATTGCAACGGAATTTCGTTGCTAGGCAACAGCTTGGGTCCATGTTTACTTCCTGTCAGCTGATGTTATTTACATACACCGCAACAGGAGATAAACTGGGACACATTTAGAATGTTTACGTTTAAAACCGTGTAATGGTCTAAATATTGAATATTTGTGACATCATAAATGGACAGAATCCTAACGGCTTGTTTAAAACCCGCAATTTCTGAATAAGGGCTGTGTGTATTTCTTCGTATATTGAGCATTTTGATAGTTTAACAGTATTTATATAACACTTAAACCTGCTCTATAATGTAAAAGACCTAAAAATCTCACTTTTTACACCATGGGACCTTTAAGTAGTTTGCTTTCAGCAAAGGGCACTACATTAAAACTGCAACATAAAACAAGATATTTTCTGTTTGTTGAGTGTTTTGAACATTGTGAACATTTATTTTTTCTTTATTGACCAGCTGCATGAATGTTACGAATGTTTTGGTCTATTTCTGGCTTCAGTTTAGACGGTGTGAAATGAAGAGGGAATCTTTCTTCCTCCATGGCCATCACACCCACATTTGACCAAATCACTCGCCCCTGTGTTGATAAAATACGATATGAAAGCATCCCTTCTCAGCCCCTCGTCATCCCTAATTAGTCTTGATATTTGTGATATTTGATTGTGTCAGTGTCGGGCAGCTGTTTTTGAACCTAATGTTTCATGTTCTGTGGCAGGTGTTTGACGGTCCTGAGGAGGTAAAGGCGAAGGTGGAGACGCTCGCTCAGTTGATAAAAGAGTCTCAGTTCTTGGTTGTCCACTCTGGAGCAGGAATCAGCACCGCATCAGGCATCCCCGACTTCAGGTGAGGCACAAACAAAGTCACCATAGCTCTTTTCTTCTACCACCCTTTCTCACAAATCAAATACACACGGCTTTTCTCTCTCAACCACGTTTCCTGTTCATGAACATGATGAGCATTAATGTAACACTGAACTCACACTCTGTTTCAAGTTAAGTTAAATTTCCTTTTCAAAAAATGCTCTTAATTAATGTGTTACAGGAATGGTTTGGGATACCAGCAGTACTTTGTTTATGTGTATCCATATAGTGTCTTCTAGCCATTTATTTTGTGTATGTTCATTTTTTTTTCTGTTGTAATGCCCATGTGCTGATGTGCATTTAGCTTCCATATGTTTTTACTGTTAAAGCCAGCCAGTGCAAAATCTACGCAAAGTATGTTCACCACTACGTAAAATATATCCTTTTAGGATGTTTTAATTGATTTTAAATTAACTTAAAGGGATCGTTCGGGTGTTTTGAAGTCTGGTTGTATGAGGTATTTATCCATAGTCAATGTATTACCTATAGTAGATGATGGTCAGCACACCCCCAGTTTGGAGAAACAGAAAGGAGTTACCGCACGGGAGCAAAGTAATGTACTGCTAGGGACAGGGCCAGCAGCAAAATGTATTTTAAACACCTAAAAGAATAAATATCAGTTCAAGAGTACACTATATTTAGAGTATTTTCACCTCTTTATCTTGCCATCAGACACCCCTTTCCTAATCCTTTCCAACGGGGAACAGGACTGAAAGTGAAACTTATTTATGCTCCCTCCAAAGCCAGCAGGCTCAGATGACAAAAACAGTGTAGATATGTTTCATATTCAGGTCAGTTGCCCATCGGAACATATTCTAAATATAGTGTACACTTAAACTAATATTTTTTTTTTATTATTATCTAAAATATGTTTTGCTGTCGGTCCCGTTCACAGCAATATGTTGCTTTGCTCCTGTGTGGTAACTCCTGTCTGTTTCTCCCAACTGGGTGCGTGCCGACAGTCATCTACTGTAGGTAACACACTGACTGTGGATAAGTACCTCATACAACTCCACTTCAAAACACCCAAACTGTCCCTTTAATATTCCAATCATGCAGCTTATTATTAATATCTTAAATAATTCAATATGAAGTATTTTGTGCGAATCTAAAATCTCAAAGTTGTTTGATTTTCATGGAGGAGGTGAATCAACAGGGCAATCTGAGGAAATGGACAATTTATAAAAGGGTGTTTGACAGGTCAAGTGCAGAAAATTGCTGGTTATAGCAGCCATTCTGGTGATAGTCCTGTTGCTGTGAGCGCTGAGGCCAGAGGAACAGTTGAGAGAAGAAAGGGACTCTTAAGTGCATTGTGCCATTTCATAGTTTTGGCAGCCTTGCAAAGATGGATTATGATCATTTAAATAACATAATGGGGACGTTACTGTCTGTCTCTCATTAGCACTAATCTGCTTTTCCTAGCATATCATGATGTATTCATTTTGATTGATTGATCTGAATTAGTTGTTATATGACATTGCGTCTCAGGGGGATAACTTGGGGACAACTACCAACTTTATGCCACTGCATCTAATACAAATACTGTTAATGAGTAAGCTGCATAATCAGTGAATCAAAGCCAGAAATTATTTTTTTTCTCCATTTCTGGTAGACATAATTTGGACCTCTCGACTTTGCCTCCTGCTTTGTCTTGTAGTACCACTGTATGAGCAGATGAGGGTGGTACCTGCTCATTATTTGTCAGATCCAGCTCTCTGTAAAAAACAATATCACACACACTAAAATAAATCCCGGCTCAATCTGTGTTCATCCATTATAGTGCAATAATTTCCATTGATACTGTGCAAACACGTATTTTGCCCTAATATCTGAGCTGCGGCACATCAGATAGAGAGCTTTGTACTAATTAATTGTTCATTCTGGTGTGAATGACAGATATCTCCGAGGGACAATTCATATATGCATGCCTGGAGACGTTCGCCGTGGAGACCTGACTAATTAATATTTCA